>NC_062214.1:141199691-141502721 GCF_902686445.1 Sciurus carolinensis
TTTTAGAAAGATCTCATAACCGTAAAATCCTGGCATGATTTACAGTGGGGGAAAAGGTGTCAAGGAGAGATATGTTGACTGTGTGGTGTTTTAATGGATTAATGCCAAGTGCTGTGTTCATGTACAAGCAGGAACCATCTTCAGATCACACAATCCCTTACCCATTATTCCTTACAAATACTGGGATTCATTCATTTTTTATTGGCATATTCAACCTATCTTTTCCATTTAAGAAGGTGTGTCAGCAGATAATTCACAGGCTCTTTAAATACTACCTTAGGGTGGGTTATTCTGAATGGCTGGTTTGTTTATACCAGTCTTTCCCCCTGTGGATTCCAGTGATCTGAAACTATAGCAGCTGTTTTGCCAACCATTTGTAGGTATTTTCAGGCAATCTGATTAGATCAAAATACTTTGCAAATGAGAAGCATTTTTCTCCTAACCCTGTTTGGGACCTATCTGCATTCTCAATACATCATTTGGCGGAGGCTGCTTTTTCCAACTGAATAGTCCCCATATCTGAAATATTTCACAAGACAGTATAGCAGCTGTGTGAAAAGCTGGTTGATTTCAAAGTGATCTCCAGTTTCATGATTGTCTGAGTTCCAACACAGAACTGAATGTGATTATAGCCTGCATAAAAGGTTACAGGCTACAGAAGAACTGGCTCCAAGTCAGATGCCAAATAATGCCACCATGTTTTGTTCTTTAGACTTGTTTCAGGCCGAAAATTTAGAAAACATTAGATTTAACTCAAAAAATATTTGTTGAGTACCCTTCGAATGTGAAGTAGTTGGTTTCATTCCAATATCTAGAGCAAATTAACCATCTCAAAGTTGACTCAGTAAAGCATTTATTGGACACCCAGGAAGAAAGTTTTCTCTAATATCTTTGTAATTCTATGCAGCAAACATTCATCCAAGCCACATGAGTGAGTGAAGGTAATTGAATGAGTGTAATCTGGAGAGGATCAGTAGTCCTGGAACTGTCTGTCACCAGTCTAATTCCACATCAGTTGCCTTTTTATGAGTCTACATAAGGCAGGTCAGATATGGTTTTGACACAGTTGTGTTCTGACAAGAAATCTGCCAATAATTTTATCTATTATAGATTGATTTCCAATGAATCGAATTGAGTGGTCTAAATGAAACAGAATTAAGAGTATCTATTACCAAGATTGTCATTCACAAGAACTAGGAGAGGATATGAAAAATAAATCCAATGTCACAGAGGTGTGTACTCATGTGACACAGGGAGGAAACTAGAACAATGTCCTTCCCACAGGGGCCCAGGGTTGAACATTGAATCAAACCATATTGGATTTTGATAAATATTGGTAAGTACATAAAGACATAAACCCTAGGTAGGACTTGAAACAAAATAGGAATATAAAACATAAAATTTAGAGAAGAGAACGATGTGGTTTAAATTTAACGTGGTTGAAAGAAGACAAGGGATACAAAGAGGGGAAAGTATTAGACTTTACTTTTTTTTGTTTTGTTTTCATCCAGAGATTAGTGCAGAGAAATGTCAGGTTTACGGGATCCTCAGGAAGAGTGAAGATTGATATAGTATTCAAGACTGATACATATGGTTTTTTCCCCTTAAAATGGGCCCTTGAGGGGAGGAATCTCTGGTGTTCCCATTTCATTACCTATGCAGGAAAGGCTGATGGGATAAAGAACTGGGATCCAAAGAGCTTGTCCCATCTGCTCCAGTGGGAAAAAAACATTAAAGAATATTAAAGGCATAAATTACCACTAAGCATGCCCCCAATACCCATCAATGTTCTGGTGCTAGATGTTCACCAGTTGGACTCTTTTCCACTTCCTTTTCCTATTTTCTCTACCACAGTGGAAGAAAGCAGTGGTTCTGAGTGAGTAGGATGGATGCTATGGATGAATAATAATGATCATCTCAGCCTGTATTTCACTTGTGTACAATAAAGTTAAAATCAAATTAAACCTAGTTATATTTTTGGTGTGGAAAAGAACATCCTTAGAGTTTCAAGATTGTACTGCTTATGTGTATGCTATTGCAAGTGTCCTAATTAACCAAGTTTTCATATGATTTCTGCTTTCAATAAGACTTAGAGGTAAAAACTTAGAGTTCCCTTAATATGATTAAAGAATATTAATGAAATTCAAGGAATATCGATTTTAAACCCTGGACGTAAGATAGACATTTCCCTAGTCATGAGGAATGACATTATATTAGTTATAGCATTTTAAGTGGTACAAAAGAAGGCTTTAGTCATTTGGTAGTTTCTCTTAAGGTGCTTTACTTAGTCTTGCACGTTAAGGAAATCTTTCTTGAGTAACTAATGATTACAACAAACCTTAAAATGTGTGATAGTTTGATAAGAAACAAGTTGTGGTGAGTATACTCTCTAGCAGTGTAGCAATAACCTACACCTATACACATACAATGAGCAAACTGGGCAAAGCAAACTTTCTGGCACAGGAAACCTCCACCAAGGTCAAACATCTGCTCAGGGGTACAGACTGGCTTCAGATAGAGGTCTGATTTCAAAGCTCATGGTGTCCTTTATCCCAACTTTGTTTGCTAGTACCTTACTGCCGCTTAAATACACACACAAAAGGATGTTAGGGTTTAATGATTGTAGCAAAGAACTCTTGAGCCCTGTATCACATCCCCTGGCTACCTCTGACTTTAGCTGCAGCTGGGCATCCAGGCCCTGTGCACATCAACAGGACACTTCAAGCTGTCACACCTGACCTCCCTGTGTTTTCCTGTCTCAGAGCTTTCCAGATGCCCAGGAATGTTAAGCCTGGGTGAATTTGCAGGGCTTGCAATATCCTCTTAAGTAATTCTTGTCCAGTCAGGGAGAAGAGGCTCGCAGGTTAAGAGTCCATCTTTCTCCTTTGGAGGGATAGTTGAAACCCTTTCTGCATTTCCTCAGCTGGCCTCTCAATGATGAAGACCCACCTGCCCATAGAGGTAACCAGTTCAATACTGCATACTTCCTTTTTCTTGCTTCTGTGTCTTGTTCCATTCCCTCTTGCTTCCTGAGGCCATTTACAAAATAAATAACTTGCATCCCAATTCTTATCTCGGGTTTTATTGTCAGGGAAATTCAAGCTAAGACGGTGGTTTTACACACTGAATTTTTTAGTAACATTTTTACACTACATTCCAGTTGGGAGGCTGCTAGATCCCCAGCAGAAAGGAATACGTTATGATATTCTGCTTGTATTTTACTGCCATGAGGGAGTCCTCAGAAACTTCAATTTTTAAAAAACAACAAGAGCAGAACATGCATAAAACATGGTCTAAAATCGGAAGGAAATTCAACTACTGAGAAAAGAGGTATTGGAAACATCTATTACAGATACTAAACTGCAGAGTTAAAAATATTGATGGCCAAATTCTAACAGTAATAAGTATATATATGAAGTCATTGTGTCTGGAAGAGTTATCTGTGTCAATGCCATTGAGTTTGTATAATTGCATTGGTAGTTATTAGATCATCTCATTGGTATCATAAATAAAAACTAACTTTGCTATAGCCATTTTAAATGGATGACTCTTGTAAAAGACTTTAAAAATGTAATTTGTGTTACTTAATTCAGTGTGTTATATAGAAGGCACCAATGATTTAGAATTTATCTGAGGTAAGTGGAATACCTCATGATCTAGTTTCCTTATAAAATGCACACATTTTTCAGAAAATATTCTTCCAAGTTTTCTTTCTGTCACTCACATATATTTCAGAAGCAATTGCTGTAGTGAAAGGTTAGTCTTTGAAGGGTTTCTATGTTTTTCTGTCTCCTTTAAGTGTCAAATATGGGA
Organism: Sciurus carolinensis; assembly: GCF_902686445.1. Taxonomy (NCBI): domain Eukaryota; kingdom Metazoa; phylum Chordata; class Mammalia; order Rodentia; family Sciuridae; genus Sciurus; species Sciurus carolinensis. The sequence continues at coordinate 141,203,505 of NC_062214.1, forward strand.
ACGTAGAAAAAGCAAACATCATGTATTGAGCGATCTATCATTCATTGGAAGGTGATGGATGGGGTCAGACTCATTCAGGCAGTAAATTCATATCCATTTTCTCAGAAAGCTTTTTGACATGGTTTTGGAAGTCCTCTCTTGATGTAAAATATTATCTCCCTCTCCCTGTTGCTTCCCTCCCTCCATTTCCTCCTCCCAGGTCTAAAAGGCAGTGAGATTTCAAATATATTGAAGACCTCTTTAAAAAAAAAAAAAAAATCAAATATCTGACATATTCAATGAAAGTCAGTGCTTTGATAATCTGGGACTTTCCAAAGAAAATAGATTACTTTATGAGTCTTCTAAATTAAAATGAGCTGGAAGCAAAGGTAATTATTTGTTTCACACATTGAGAAACAGGTGTAGATGCTATTTGGAGATCCAAATGAACATGCCAATTAGTGCATTAGGTTTATGTGCAAATGTATTCTCAATTAATTGACATGCCTAAGAAAATTTGGCTTTTTTTTATAAAGTAAGTTTTAGAAAATAACAGTGTTAGTCACTCAGGACTGTGACGATAGAGTGCTAATGGATGAGTAGAGAATGTCCACACACTTCGTCTGCATCTGGACATTTGGCAATGTCAAATTTGTAATGCTCTGAGTTTTGCCCCCTAAAGTACCACTTTACATTATTGCTCATGCCACTTTCATCATGATGGTCACTGGAACAGGGAACAATAGAAAGTCAGTTTTGATGTAGAACATATATGTAGGTAATGGATTTAGTAAGGCAGGAAAGGACAGGCAAATGATAACTTTTAGATCTGATATCATTATTACATTTCATTAGAAATAATATAAATTAAGTCCAAATTAGCCTTGAGATGCCTGATTTTGTTTTTCTTATGTTTTTGTTAATGTTAATCTAATGGAAAAGATTGAGAAGAAGCAGACTTTGTGGGCTGTGTCAAGTCTGACATGTGGATTGTGATATTTTTGGATCAAAAAGTATATAAATGTTCAACAGAATGAATTTCCATAAGGCAAGCAGTATGTAAAGCTATTGATTATTTAGAAACATGATTTATATCATGTGGGCTGCTATTTGTGGTAACAGGATGGCAATCTGGAAATAGCACCTCTTGTGGGAAAAAAAATACTGGTCGTCTTTGCACTCTGTGCTGTGTTTGAAACAAGAGGTAATTAGGGTTATACAGGGCTGTCCTGGTGGTGAGCAGAAAGACAGCCCTTTTTTCCTGAACAAATTATGAGATAAAAATACAGAGCATAATGTACTTGTAGAAGTTAATGTAATCTACTTATTCCCCCTGTTCAAAGAGTTTCAGAAGCTGGCACATCTGCAAGTTATTACCTGTCCTATACACAAATCGGTCTTTTGGTACTTTAGAAAAACTTACTACTTAGTATGGAGGGTTTTTTTTTTTTTTTCATTCAGTATATTACTGTTATGGTTTAGAGGTGGCCTACCCCCAAAGCTCACATGTGAGACCATGCAAGAAGGTTTGGAGGAGAGATGGTTGGACTATTAACCTAATCAGTAAACTGATCCCTGATGGGATTAACTGAGTGGTAAGTGAAGGCAGTGGTAAGTGAAGGTGTGGCTGGAGGAAGTGGTTCATTGGGGGCGTGGCTGTGGGGTATATATTTGTATCTGATCATCTATCCTTTCTGATCATCATATGAACTGCTTCCATCTGCCGCACTCTTCCATCTTGATGTTCAGCCTCACCTGGAACCCGGAGGAATGGAGCCAGCTGTCTATGGGCTGAGACCTCTGAAACTGTAAGCCTTCAAACTTTTTCTCCTTTACAATTGTTCTGGTCAGGTCCTGTAGTCATAGCAGCGAAAAAGCTGACTAAAACAATTATGTAAGTATCTCTTTTACTACCTGTTGGGGGCAATGAAATTACATTCTAATCTATGATTGGCTCCTCCCTCCCTAAAAAATACTTACAGACTAGTTCTGAAGACAGTGCATTGGCACATGAGTAAAATAGAACACTGTAAAGAAGACATGAAACGCTGATGGTAGGCTGTGATAGCTACAACCAGGAGAAATAAAATCATTTTGTATGCAGTTAATGCTCTTGCAGAGTAGCTTTTCTTTTGTCTTCTTATAATTTCTTGGTTTGAAACAGTGATGATCTCTTTTGCCCCCTGCCATCCCTTGAATAGCTTTTTGATATTTATTAACGTGAGGGAAGCAGGCTTTTGTTTTACTCAGTGTTGATGGCTGGGATGCCTTACTTTTTCAGTCTAATTAACCACACCTTGGATGAGAAAGTCTTACTTAAGAGTGCCACTACAGTAAACGTATAAAAACTCCCCTTTAACATCTCTAACAAATGCATTTTTGCTTTCTCTATCTAACATTGTTCCTTAATCCTCTTCATTTTCCACGTATGCTTTTGCTTATTATTTCTCATGGCTAAGAGTTAAGATTGTGCTTCAAAGAATGGAAATATTTATTGAGAAGAATAGTGAGCAAACTTGACAGTGGGTTTTCAGTTTGATATCACTGGGACATTTCACTAAAAGCAACAGATAAGATTTAAATAGCCATACAGTCTGGGTTATGACTCTATAGAAGGTCTGAATGTGTGCAGCATTTATTTGCCATTTCCTAGAGTCAGTAGCAGGCATTTTTGAGAGATATAACTTTGTGCTGTGGGTTTTGTAGTCTATTTTGTTAGTCACAGGCTCCCAGCTGCTTCCTAATGAGATACAAGCACAATTCAGAGAAAAATAGATGAAGAAACCAAGACTATTAAGTAGCAAACGATGTAATAAGAGTTAGAAAAAAAAGAAAATGAGCCACAGAAGGATTTTTTTTTACCAGGCTACGCTGTGGTATCCTCTAATTGCGGGCACACACAAATGGAGCCTCGACTTTGCATTCAAACCTGACCAACTGTTAATTTGGCAACTCTATGAGGGAAAAAGAAAAGACTAAAAAATTGTAGTTCTGGGTAAAGGTCATTCTTTTGATTGATATTTGTAATACTTGAATGTTTTCAGATAATTGAAAATACTTTTGGTGCAAGGACTTTGAATTGTGATTACTGGCAAGAGTACATAAGCCAGACACGTAACTTGGAAATAGTGCATATTTTCAAAAGTTATGAACTAATAATTCTTCATATTTTCTGAAATTTTTAGTATTTAATTCCTCAAAAGTAAGCATTAACACTTATGCCAATACCAGAGTTTTTTGAGATGCACACATGAATTGCCGAATAGATAAGCAAACAGAATCCTAGAAGGTAGGTAAACAAGTGTGTACTCACCTGAAAAGTGCTAGTTTCTCACTTAGTTGAAGAAATTCTCATGATAATCACCTCAAGTATTTAGTGCTCTGAATGTCAGAACTTAGAGGAACTCAATAAGCACATACATTCCCTGCATAATCAATTTTTTAGCCTTGAATAGGTCCTATGAGATATTATTGATGGCAGATCACAGGGAAAGTTCTGCTTTCCAAATTGTGATATTCAAAGGAATGAAATCACATTCTTTTTTTTTTTTTGGTTCTGGGAATTGAACTTGGGTACTTGACCACTGAACCATATCGCCAGCTCTATTTTCTGTTTTATTTAGAGACAGGGTCTCACTGATTTGTGTAGTGCTTCCTTTTTGTTAAGGCTGACTTTGAACTTGCAGTCTTCCTGCCTTAACCTCTGAGCCACTGGGATTATAGGTGTGTGCCACTGTGCCTAACTCATGTTCATTTTTATTGGCAAGATATTTTCCAAATGCATCAAACTAACATCTAGATATTCCATAGTTTTCTCAAGTCAAAAAATACATTCTCTGTCAAAAAATATAAGTGAGTGATCAATTTGAGGTAATATAAATTATCACAGTAAGAAAATTTTCAGTGGTATATTGAATGAGGAATGTGTGTAAGTGCAAACTACTTTCATTGTGTCAATCATTTATAAGATCTAAGTTCTCTCTTAATTGATAGTATCAACTTAAAAATGTTGTTTCTCACACCATTCCTATATGCCCCCTCACATTATCATTATTTGTAAGCTTTGGTGAGTCATTTAACGTTTCTGGGCCTTACTTGTTTTATCACTCTGACACATGAAATGTCATCCAATTTACCCTCCTATAGGTAAGGAAAATATTACTTTCAATTTCCAAAATGGATGATTGCTTTTTCTTCAAGATTTCTAGGATGAAAAGTGTATGGTATTTTTAATTAGTATTTACAATGTAACCACTCTTATACAAGATACAAATTTTTAAGATCTCCACTTCTAAGAAAAAAAAATCTAACTTGTAGGCTAAACAGTTTTCCTTTAACTCTGGGCTCTGGGGATCTAGGAAACAGTAGTAGAGGCCCCTTGAATTTACTCAAGTACTTGTAGACAGCTGTGTATCCTTTCAGGTGACATGCTTCTGCTGTGTTGGCCATTCCTCATGAAGTAGCTCTGTGTTGTTTCAGCATATATTAAATAATTCATTCAAATGGTCTCTTGGGTTCTGAAAAAATGTCTGTAACACAACTCTTTTCCTCAAGAATGGTTTGCCCTATTTGAAACAAGAAGAACAGTTATGATTTATGGAAGCTGAAGAGGTGTTTTGCAGAGAGTTAGGTGTATGAAATCCAATATGATTTCAAGTTCTCATTCTGCAACCTCATTTAGAGATGTTATTGTGATTAATGAAGTTGCTCATTAAAATTGCTCTTTGTATTACTTGGACTTTTCTCATATTAGTTCAAGATTACACTGACAATGACTTCCTGAGGTCTAAATTTTACTCACAACTAACACTAAATAAATGTACAAGCTTCATGAAATCATGTTAATTTTAGTGGACAGTGGTTACGTATCTATTGAAATAGTAATAGTGAGGCTGTGTGTGTGTCCTTCTAGGTAGTTTTGGCATGTAAATTACTTATAATTTATTTCTATGAAGAATATTTTGAATATTAAAGTTATTCAAATTTTTGAGGTTCTAAACAAAAAGCTCTTAAACTTTAAGTTTGGAAGGGTTTTTAAATTCTGCTTTTCTCAACCATTGCCAAAGGTGGTATAGTAATGTTTTGTACCATTCTGAAATTTAGGATTAATTCCTTAGAACTTTAAATAATTTAAGTATCATGTGTAAATATTATATATTTTCTTTCTATTTGAAATACTTTAATTTTCTAATAAACTAATATGCTAACTAATTTTATAAATCTAATATATAAAACAAATGTGGTAAAACAAATTTACTTAAGTCTAATAGATAAAATTGGTTTAACTTAAAATCACAATTTAAAACAATTACACATTTTAGAGTTAATGAAGCTTACTCTAATGTTCAAAATTCTCTTAAACATTAGAAAATGACAAACTAATATGAATATATTTCTTAAAATATTAAATTGTTGTGATTTTACAAAAGTTTTTTATATTGATTATCAATTTTTCTTAGTTTGAGAGGTGCTGAACTACTATAGAGATGTTTACATTTTTTCACGTTAGCTTGGGGGCTACTTGCGCATATAAGTTAAGGTGGTATTTCATTCTTTAGGAATAACATTCATGTTTCAAGCACAAAGACTGTGTCCTTATTAAAGTTACTCCTTAACTTCCATGTTGGGGTGGTAACATACTTGCATTTGAATTATATATTAATTGCATAATTCTTTTATATACTGGTAGATCATATGAGTCATTTACATAAAGTTTTTCTTTGACTCAAAATATGTAAATGTATTTTAGTAAACTGTATATTAGTGGTTGATCTTTCATGTTTTCCTTCTTTTTAAAACTAACACTGATTTTACAATGATAAATGATTGCACTTTAGATACCTTTTATTGCTACCTGTGTTAACACAATTATAACTTTTGGGTTTTTTTTTTTTGAGGTACTGGAAATTGAACTCAGAGCCTTGCATAGGCTGGCAAATGCTCTACCACTGAGCTACAGCACAGCCCCAAAATTTTTAAGGTCATCCTAATGACATTAAAGAGATCACTTTGCAACATTTTCAACATATTATTGTGCAGTTTATTTAAAAAATAATTATACATTTACTATGCATCAGAATACTTGTAAGAATTTGGAAAAATAAAAGAATTATAATGATTTGGTCTATCCAGGAATTACAAATTAAAGAAAAAAATAAGCAAACACCTTAAAGTGGAATTCCTTTTTTTTTTTTTTTTTTTTCTGGTACCAGGGACTGAACCCAGAGGCACTTAACCACTGAGCCACACCCCTAGTTCTTTTTATTTTTTATTTTGAGACAGGGTCTTGGTAAGTTACTTTGGGCCTCCCTAAATTGTTGAGACTGGTTTTGAACTTGTAATCCTCCTGTCTCAGCCTCCTGAGCTGATGGTATTATAGGTATATGTCATTCCACCTATCTTGAAGTAGAATTCTTGAGCAACAAAATGTGTTGTTTTCATAGATATATAAAGATTACTGTCAGAATTTTATCAAAGAACACTTTTGATTAAGTAAAACTAGACAGACATCTAGAGAAGAAAGTTTATATGTTAATGGTTAATGGCAGAGTTTCATAGAACTAACAGAAGAGAATGGTGAGTGAGGGTTAAGAAAACTTTGATGTAAAGGACTTGAGCAAAGTCAAAAATTTAGGTCGTTAGGTGTATTCTAGGTGTAGAACAAGGGATGAGAGTGATGTAAAGCTAACAAACATGCAGATACTTCTACTGAAAATAATTTTGAATATTAGAGGATCTGAACTTTATTATGTCTGCACAAGAAATGTAATTCTGACAATAATATATTGGATAAATTTGAGGATGGTATGTAACCACATGCTAAGATCTCAGAAAAGAAAATAGTGGAATTAAGTCATAAAAGTGAGATTTGATCTCTAAAATTGAGAAAAGGATCAGCAGAGAAGGAATAATAAGACAAAGATCAGAGTTGAAGAAAGATGACTGTGTTTCAGAGAAGCCTAGAGGAAAGGGAAATATGAAGGGTGGTGGTTGACGGTACTGGATGCTGCGAAAGTGAGAAACACTTCTTAGAAATAGGGGATCAGAACTTAAGTCTTTGTGGATGAAAGAAGAGAAATAGAAGAAGTAGAAGACATAAATGCAGTGTAACCTTTCAGTAAGGTTTGTGTCGAGGAAAACAGATTGAACAGGAAATTGAGAAGGTTCAGTATTTTGTGGATAAGGGAGGAATTTGAGAATATTTGGAAGGGAGATGTAAGAATCAGCTAAAGAAGCAAGGATTGGGCACCAGTATAGGAGTGCTTACGAAAAAATCCAGGAATAAAGGGAGGAATAAAGCTATGTAGAGGATGTATGTTGTCGGGAAGATTGGGGTGAGGCAGGACATTTAACTTCCTTGGCTAAAGGAAAACAATAAGGGGTTCATTCAGATTTCAAGGAGTACTTGCAGAGTTCAAGGAATTTGAGGTAAAGTGAAGAGGAAAAGTTTAGTCCATTTTTATTTTTATTTTTTAGTTGTAGATGGACACAACACTTTTTTTTTTTTTTTCCCCTTGGTACTGGGCATTGAACTAAGGGGAGCTTAACCACTGAGTCACATCCCCAACCCTTTTTTGTATTTTATTTAGAGACCAGGTCTCACTGAGTTGCTTAGGTCCTCCCTAAGTTGCTGAGGCTGGCTCTGAACTTGAAATCCTCCTGCTTCAGCCTCCCAAGCTGCTGGGATTACAAGCATGTGCCACTGCACCCAGCAATACCTTTATTTTATTCATTTATTTGTATGTGGTGCTGAGGATTAAACCCAGTGCCACACATGTGCTAGGCAGGTGCTCTTCCACTGAGCTACAACCCCAGCCCCAGTGAATTCTTATAAGTTGTGCTCAATGCTGTGAATGATTGGTCAGAAGAAAGGCACATGTGGGGATATTGCTCCTTTCTATGCCTCTAGTATTTGGTTTCAATATATTTGAGAAGTAGAAGGAAATACATTATTTTCTTGAATTATCACTTTTTATGTAACCAGAAAAAGGAAAAAATAGAGCAGAAATATCCCAATGCTTAAAATTAAATTCATTTTGATAACTGAAATGTTATTGTTGTATGCATTTTAAAATATTATTGTTGTATTTAGGGATTTTATTATGTGTTGATAGAAACAAATTTTGTTAAAATGACTTTGAGGAAAGATTTAATACCTATAATATGTTAATAATCACTAGAAATCAAACCATGAACAGCAAGATTGGGAAAAGTCACAAATAGACTATTCACAAAAGATGAAGCAAATGAAAGATCAATCTCACTGGTAAGAAAAATGAAAAGTATATTTTTAAGCTATTGGAAGAAATAAAAAGTTATAGTGCTCAGTTTTGGTGAGAATAGAGTATAAAATATTTCTTTGAAAGTAAAAATACAGTTTTAACCATGGGAACATTATAAAGCTCCAGAACTCAATTTGGATAGCAAAAACACATTTCTACACATTGCTAAATGTTCTGGGAAGGAGTGAAAAATCATACTGGGTTGAGAAACAGTGTTCTATTTAGTAAATCTGGGCCTCCCTATCCAGGTGATTATCAACCAGGTTATGTATGATTCACACCTGATACCATAATGTCATTCAAAGCTATATTATGCATTTTCTTAGAAAAACCTACATCTTGAAAACAAATTCATTCCTGTATTTATAAACTTATTTCAATGTTTAACATACTTTTATCTATTGCAGGATTGCTTACCTGAAATGGGGTATTCTTTTAGTCCTATAATTCTATGATTCATAGCCCTTATCATATATTTAAATTGAATATTCTTCTTATATCTTTCCTTGATGTTTCTTTTCATTTCCCCATATATACATTTTCTACTAGAACCTATATTTTGCAAAATTAGGGAGATAGGGAAACAGTTCCTGTCAATCTGTAGAATGAGTCATTAACTTGTGCTTTTACAATTTTATATTTCAGTTTTACAATTAAGGGAAATTCCTCATAGACTTTTGATATAACCTCTGAATTATGAATTTTAGGATTGATTTAAACATTTAACTTTTTCTGTTTCTTCATGTATACTTTATTAATAAGCTGGGAATGAAAGCATAGATTCTTAGTGTTACCATGTTAATTTGAATCTAGTATATCCTACTTCTTAAGAACTGGAGAGAAGATTGAGCTATAAGATCAGCATAGTTGAAGAATGATTGTTTTAGAATAGGAAATAGAAATGCATGGAAAGTTTTAATAATAAATCATTCAAGTTTATTTACATTTCCTCAGAAGTGTTCCTACAACCTGACCAAAAACTGCAAATAATTGAATTTCTTCTGAGATTGATGAATCCTCTGTGCTGATAAATTAAGTCCTACCAGGTTTCAAATACAGTTATGTATTGCTTAACAACAGGACTATCGTCGGAGAAATGAACTGTTGACTGATTTCATCCTTGTGTGAACATCTCAGTGTACTTGCACAAACTAAACTGGTCAGTCACTTGACATGGCCTCTTGAGGCAATCAAGAAACTCAGTAAACATAAGATGCATGGGTAATAACATAGCAAAACTCTTTCCAGTACACTTTGTTTATGGAAGTAAAAGGAGTACTTTTTTTCAAAAAAAGTATAGTGTAGTAAATACATGAGCCATTAAGTCATTTATTATTATTATTATCACTTTTACATAATCTTATGTGATATACTTTTATACAATTGGCAGTGCAGTAGGTTTGTTTACATCAGCATTGCTGAAATGTGAATAGCGCATTGTGCTGTGATCATTATGAAATTACTAAGTGGCAGAAATATTTTATCTCCATTATGGTCTTGGGTGTACCAGTGTCATATATGTCGTCTTTCATTGACTGAAATTTTATTATGTGGTATATGACATAATATTGGTCTAAACTTAAGTTTGTAAATTACTCTTAATATATAAATATTGCAGCTGTTCCTCTAGACCTACACTATTATAGACTTTTAGAAAGGACTCTTATAAAATGTAAAATTACTTATTTGATCCCTAATTGATAGGCAAAAATACAAAATTTTATTGCTTTCCTATCATCTTAATCACTATTTGTGGTTCTGATATAGCATATATTATGTACTAGTTCCAGTATGAATTGACTTAACTAACCCTTTGAAATGTAGATTTGAGGAAATTTGATAAGGTATTTATCTTTGATTCTTAAATTAATCAGATAAATATTGTTGTCTAATCATTATTTCTGGTAGTTACAACACATCACAACTCAAACCTTTTGATTCTTGACTTCATCAGCATCTTGAATTTTTCATTTTTGTTTTGTGTTTTGACACAGAATTTTCAGAAATAAGCTTCTGAACAACTCAAAGCACTTACACAAATTATTATTGGAGACTCTGTCAAGTCCTGACACCATAATCCTACATATGTTCTCACTTAGGTTAAGCACCTTAAATGAATCAGAGGCTATTTTCCCTGCCTGAATGTGTCTGCAGGGAAAGCAAACTCTGCTGTTAACATTCATATTCTTGCTTACTGCTGTGTGCCTGATTCATAGAATTGACCTCTAAAATATTCAACCATCAATTTGTATTATATCAGATTCTTATTCTGGAGAGAGTTGGTAGATGCATTTAGGGGACTGTTTGAAGCCTTTCAAGTTGATGAAATATTTACATTGGATATGTAATTGGTGCTGTACTTTCTGAAATATAAGACCCAAGGATATATAAAAATTTAAGAATTATAAACAATTATACTATTACTTATGGTCTATTTCTAATTTGAAGAAATCAGTGATACATTCAATGAAATATTGATTTAACTTTTCATTTATTTTGTGCTTGAATTGTTTTTATTTTCTGTATATTACTTAGAATCTGTAATTACAAAAAGTGATTAATAATTTTTAGGAATTTTTTTGTCTTACTCAGGTCTTTAGAACTAAAAATGACATATTTTTTTAAACTTCCAGCAGCAGAAATTTCATCACTGTTCTCATTTTTAAAATGTTTGGGAATAATGACTGATAATAAATAAGTGTAAATTATTATTTTCCACTGCATTTCTGAGCCATATCAACGATTTATGCTATTTTTATGAAATTTTAATTTCTGCAGAATATTTGGAAGGGAGATGTAAGAACCCACTAAAGAAGCAAGGCTTGGGCACCAGAATGGAGGTGAGACAACTAGAAATAAGACAGTTTTATTCCACAATAGACTTTATCATTAGTAATGCTGATGTATCGATATTTGTTAGTGTGCAGGGCTTATCAACTGAAAGGAATTAATTTGTCAAATAGAAAATGGTTGCAGTAAAGAGCAATAAATTTATTTTGAACAGTGTTTTACAGAACATGTCTTTGTAATAAAAAAGTTAAAGCTTTTTTTCTTAAGTTGACATAAAATAGTTTTTGTTATATTGTTTTTTTGCCATACTGCAAACATTAAAATGTGGTTGTTTGGCATATTTTAACACATGTATTGACACAATTTAATTTACATACTATAGAATTTATGCATTTTAATTGTGCATTTTATGACTTTTAGCGAATTTATAGAGTTGTGCAAACATCATCACATTTCTTTGTAAAACACTCCAATCAGTTCCCAAAATTTTGTTATACTAGTTAATGCCTGTTCCCATCTCCAGCCATAAGTAATTCTTATGTACTTCAAATCTCTAGATTTGCCTTTTGTGGACATAAATAGGGAAATATATAATATGTAGTTGTCTGCATTTGAATTCTTTATTTAGCATGACATCATTGAGGACTATGTGGTAGCATGTACCAATGTTTTGTTCTTTTTGTTGCAAAATAATATTCCATCTGTGGTTATATCACAGTTTGCTTGTATGTTTACCAGCTGAAGGACATTTGAATTATTTTCAGTTTTTGATCAATATGAGTGGTTCTGCCATGGACATTTGTGTATAGTTTTTTTGTTAAGCATATGTTTTAGTTTCTGTTGGGTGAATATCTGGGAGTGGTATTGCTGAAACATATGGGAATTTTCTATGTAGGTTTTATTTTTTTTTAATCACCAAAGTGTTTTTCCAAAGTAACTATACCATTTTATATTTTTTCCATCAATACATGTGTATATGAGGATTTCAATTTCTCCACACTTTACATAATTGTATTTTTGCCTTTTTTTCATTGTAGTCTTGTCATACTGTGAAAAAAAAAGTCTTACTGAGATGGTATTGAATCTGTAGACTGTTTTTGAAAAGAATTACTTTCTTAAAAGAAATTACTCTTTCAGTCCATAAAAATGGAATGTCTCTGCAGTTTTGTAAATCTCTTAATTTCTCTCTACAATGTTGTTGATTCTGAGCATTCAAGTCATGAATGTTTTTAAAAATATATTCCCAAATATTTTATTGTCTATATAATTTTTGCTAATCTCATTTTCTAAAATTGTTCTTTGCTGGTATGTTGAAAGGTAATTGATTTTTGTATGTTGATTTCCTATCCTGAGATCTTGCTGACCTTGTTTCTAAATTGTATGTGTGTGTATGTGCGTGTGTGTGTTTGTGTATTCATTCCTTAGAACTTCCTACATAAAGGATGATAGTGGCTATTAAACAATTTAACTTCTTTTTTTCCTTTCCGAATGTTTTTAATGCCTCCTTCATTTCTGCCCTTTTGCCTTCATCCCTTTCCTCTCTCCCTTTCCTCCTTGCTTTCCTCCCTCCTTTCTCTTCATTTTTCCCTTTTCATCTGCCAATTTCCACTCCTTGTCCTTTCATAATTATTAATATGAAATATTATGAATTGATACGAAGCATCTCTTAAAGATCATAGCAAGCACTGAAGATGAAAACATGGCCATATTTTCCCAAATCTTTTTTTTTTTTAATTTTGAAAAATTTTTAAATTTTTTACAGACTACATTTTGATTCATTGTACACAAATGGGGTACATCATTTTGTTTCCATGGTTGTACACAAGGTAGATTATGGCTTCTTACTCTAAGGATATGCTGAATTATTGTGGAAACAAAATAATTTATTTAAAGTATAGCAGTAATCACTGCTGGAAAACCTATCAACGTCTGACAGTAAAGCAGGCAGATCAGCAGAACTCCTGAAGATATTAAGGACAGGTCTCATTAATATGGAAGATAGTGTTAGCAATATCACAATTCATAAAAGCCATTCATGAGTCAGTTTTAATCACTAGCAATCATTAATAATTGATTTCTTGAAAACATTCCATAGGCAGTGTTTCTGAGCTCCCAAATTCCTCTATATAGGAAATATTAAAATGAACTTAGATGACTCATATGTTGGAAAATAAGGGCATATTTTACAATCTGTGTTTTGCTTCCATTAGCCACACAATGTAAAAATTGTTCTTGGAATATGGTTTTTGGAACAGACTTCTTATAAAATTCTATCTTAATTTACTGTAGGACATTGGGATTTACAAGAAAAAGTAATTTGCTCTTCTAAAAAATCATTTGATATGAATCAGCATTTAATTTCATATGAGAACCTATTTTATGCTTATTCAGAAATTTTAACTAGTTTAGTTGTTACTTTATCTTCTAAGACATAGAGGTCCTACACTAAATAATGTTTGATCAGGTAAAATGACAATTCAAATGTGTTTGCAGCTAATCAACATCTAAGTGAATAAAGGAGCAAAGATCATCTAGGGATATAGCTCAGTTGGTAGAGTGCTTGTCTCCCATGCATAAGGTTCTGGGTTCAATCCCCAGCACCATGGGGGAAAAAGAGAAAGAGCAAGAATATCTGAGTATTAACTTAAAATATGACATTTCCCTATACCAAGTACATTCTGTCTACTCCCAATCCACATGTACGTAATAATTACTGCTTGTGAAATATTTTTGTCAAGTTATTTCCCAAACCATTCCATATATATTATGTAGGATTTATTTTTCCATGAGTAAGTCTCTAAAATAGGTCAATCTTTAAAAATATTTTAAGGAGATTTTGAAATATGACTGGAGAGTATTTAATAATTCAAGGGAATTGAGGGGAATGAATATTTGTGGCATAGCACTCTGTAGACAATGGGATTGCACTGATTAAGACATATCTACTCTTCAGAAGCTGACACTGTAGAAGACATGTGCTAATCCTTTTTCACACCATTTCATATCCATTTGTCTCTTCTGTGTAACCAAACACCACACTAGCAGATTAAAAACAGAAATCCACAGATTGTAGTGTTTGGGCCAAATCTGTGGCCTGTTTTGTTTCCTACCGAGCTAAAATTCACCTTTTTGCTTTTAAAGAACATTTTATTTTATTTTTTTTAAAGTAAAGAATATGTCACAGAAACCATACTTAACTTGCAAAAACTAAAATATAGCCTTACAAAGAAAATAATTGTGCCGTCTCCTGTCTTAAAATAACAATTTATTATTCAGATTGTGTGTTTTGACTCCACTCAGTTGATTTGAGTCTTTCATCTGGTGGTAGTCAGCTATCACTGGGGCTGCAACCGGTGCTCTTGACTGATGATGGCTCATTCCTACGACTGACAGATGATGCTCTCCTCTGCCTGGGAACTCAGCTGGGACTGTTTACCAGAACACCTGCACTTGGCCTTTCTATGTGGCTTTTACTTCAGATTATCACAGCATAGCATCTGGATTCTTAAATGAAGCATCCTAATGGTAAGCATTCTAAGAGATCTATGCAGACACATCAAGGTTTTTGTATCTAGCCTTGGAAATAATGGAGTTTAATTTCTGCTACAATCTATTGAATATATATCAGCACACTGGTAATGTCCATCACATTGGGGAGTGAATCTTGGAGGAATGCTTCATTGTTGAGTTCATCTTTGGAAACTGAGCATTGGAATTCAATGTTTTTCATTAAACCCAAGCATAAAATATATTCCACCATTCCAACACTTCCCAAAATTTATATAATTATGTTATCAGCATCAAATTTAAAACAAAGAATTTTATTAGCTAAATCAGTCCAAGTGTGAATGAGAATCCTCAAATAATATGCTTTTTCTGAAGAGATGTAAATCAAAAAGACAGTTTACCTACTACCTGCCACACACTCAGTATTGAATGGTGGCACAAGATTAATGTCAGAAATAAGTTCGTTCAAAATCAGAAATAGAAAATGTGTAGGAGTCCTTGTTCTACAGTAATTCTGAAATCCAGCTGGGTTCAAATGGTAATTCACCCTCCTCTGGCTGCAGAAAATGTGTGCTGATGAGGGCCTAATACTGCTCCCTGGGATTCATGTGTCTCTGGTTTTGGATCTGACCTCTTAGTTCTTGGTTCCAGATTGAGTGATTTTTTTTTTTTTCTTTTCCCTGTTTAAAATGTCCCATGTTCTCTGTTCAGTAGCTTTCTCAATCTGAGAGAGGTCTGAGAAAACTTTTCATTTTAATTCTGTCTTTTTTAGTATAAGTTGGTACCATTATTGAATTTTTTTTTTCATCACACATATCAGATTATAAATCTACTCCATTAGAGAATGTCCACACCTGTGTCTTTCTGAGAAAGTCCCTTCTCTGTGCTGGTCATCTGTG
The DNA here is from genome assembly GCF_902686445.1 of Sciurus carolinensis. Classification (NCBI taxonomy): domain Eukaryota; kingdom Metazoa; phylum Chordata; class Mammalia; order Rodentia; family Sciuridae; genus Sciurus; species Sciurus carolinensis. Next base: position 141,218,962 of record NC_062214.1, read on the forward strand.
AGGTTCACGTATCACAATAACCTCATGATTTTTAAGAGTCCACGTCTTCTAGTAAATAGGGTCTAAAAGGCAATCCCTCAGATTCACAGCAGATCTTTTTTTCTGGGCCAGAAAATCTAAGACTCATACCCTTAAGACCTTTAGAAAATGTTTTATCTAGCTGAAAGAGTCTAAGAGGCATATTTCTGTTACTCTTAGAAGTCTTTTTTTTTTTTTTCCTCCTGGTTAAGAAGGTCTTTGAGGAGCTGTGGTATGTCTTTCTGGAGATTTAACCAAGGTCTTACTGATACTCTCTAGCTCTGAAATTTACCTGGAGGCTACATTTTACCAAAAGAGCTCTGAATTTGATCTTTGCCCAGGTGTTATTTCTTACTCTGAGAAACTTCTGCTGTTTGGGAAGACTAGGTATAAGTAACAGCCTATATTTTAAGCAAGCAAGTCCTTTTTCCTTCTTTTTCCTCTAAATTCTATTAAATAATCTAGTCATACTTTCTATAGTTCATCTTTTATCTGTATGTTTTCATAGGCATCTTGAACTAAATCAGTTGGTATTTTTGATATTCCTGAAAACAAAATCAAAATTCCTAAGCTATATGAATGGTATGAGTTAAAATTTTTGATACTACAGACAGCAGTGTAACAACTGTGGTAAACGATAATAGCAGAATAAATAAGTAAGTAGCAGATAAGTAAGGGGGCATTGTTTCTAGAGAATTAAAAAATAATACTAAAACATAAAGGCATTCATCTTTGTTATTACCACAAGACAACAGCACTAAACAATATTATTGAAACCGCTTCTTGCAGACCACCCTCACTGTTCTCTCCAGTGGCTATGTTAGGCTATCTTCCCAAATTGCATTATGTTGAAGATGTAATAAGACCTCTATTCAGTTAAGTTAATCAGAAGGGCAACTATCTTGAGGGGTGTCAACTAACCAATAGATTACTAAAAGGGGACCTAGAGGTTAGAGTCAGAAGCCAGAATGATACAATCCTGCTGAATTTAAGAAAAATATATCAACCTTATGAACTGACTATGAAGGATGTGTTTTCAGTTTGGTGAGACCCTCAACAGACAGCTTAGTTATACTGGGCCTGACCTTCTGACCTACAGATATTATGAAATAATAAATGAGTGATAAGTCATCAAATTTGTGGCAATTTGTTACATAGAAATAGAAGACTAATACATTTGGATAACATTTTATGATTTCCTGTGGTCTACTAGTTGGGAAATGTAGACTGGTAGTAAATTTAAAAATCCTTGCATTATCAAATCAATTGTTACCTATTAAATGCTAAATGTTTCCAAAATAGGATGAAAATGCTAAGATCAAAATAATTTTTTTTTAGAAATACAGCTGAAGAAGCATTTATCTCTGAAGGTTTTGAGGAGCATTATGTTGACATTTGAGCTAGGCCTCAAAGGAGGAGTCACAGCCGGCTGGGCTGCGAAAGGAGAAAAGGACATGTTAGACTCTAGTCTCACTTTAGAGGATATACTTTTATTTTTAGTTAATAGACAAAGTGATTTATTTTAAAAATATGAACACCTTTCAGAAGAAAATCACTAGGAAATACTAAAAGTAGTCTGTTGTGTTTCTGGACTTTCTAATTAGTTAATATCTAAAGTGTGAAGCTGGGGCAGGTCAAAGAATTTTGAAATAGAAGAAATAAACATTTACTTAACTATAATAATAGTCTTGGTATAAGTGATATTCATATATAATTTTAAAGTGTTCTATGCTTTGTATAGATGCACATGCTGTCCCATTAAAATTCTTATAAGAAATCATGAGATTTTATGGCTTGAGATTTTATTTACATTTAAAATGTGACTAGCAAGCTGTATGTTCTTTATCTAAAAACACTATAATCCATGATAAAGTAATTTTTCAGTTATAAAGGAATATACTGTTTAATCACAATAGGTAAGAAAGATATTCAGATTAGATACGAAGTTTGAGATACTTGTATTTTTCATTGTGATATTTTTTTATGTGAAGTCAGTAGAAACACTAGCAAAGAAAATTTCAGTGATGAATTTTAACAAATTCCATACAGCAACCATATTGAGAAACTAATCCAAAAGTAACAGATAATATTGTGCTTTTTTATTCTCTAATGTTTCAGAGATGAGTCCAGGCACTTGTACAACCAGATTAAGAAAAGAATGCTCAGCAACAGTTAAGCTTCATAGTTAAGATTAAGTTTCTGTAGTGGTGGTAACTAGTTGGGTTTATAAAGCTCATATTTTTAAAGCTTTCTTTATCCACTCATTTCTGTTAAATTTTGCTGTGCTCCTGAACTGTAATGACTGATTCTTTCTCAGATGAGGAAATTGAGGCCCAGAGGCTTCCCAGAATCATAGAATTTCGTATGTGCAAACAAATGTGTAGGTCGTCCAAATTACTCCTGTTTTATGTCTCCAAGTCCCAGGAACCCTGATGTGACAATCCTGTGAATGATGGAATTGTGGGTTATAGGCAGTCTTTCTCAGCTTGCTATCTAGAAAGACTTCTCATGTTGAATTAAAAGGCCACTGAAGGCATATAGATTAACTCCTTTCCCCGCCCCCCAGAAGACAGCCTGTCAAATACTTAAAGATAGCTGTCATCATTGAAGTCCACTGTTACTAGACTACTTCTCTGAGCAGGTTAATTGTTGAGTAGGGTGAGAGTTCAGATCCCATTTTTGTCATACTTTTTCACCTCATTGTGATATGGAGGACCCAGTTCAGGATATGTAGGAAAAGACAAGCCATCATTGCCTTATATGAAATAACATTCTTTTCACAAATAGTGACCAATATTTTAAAATTAATATTTTAATTGACTATTTTTAAAAATACTATACAAGTTTTTATATTCAAAACTTTACAATAGAAATTATAGATGATACTATTTTGGTTTGTAATTTTCAATGTTAAAATGAGTAAACTTGTAACTTACAGAGACAATAAAGCTAGCTAAGAAACATTCTGGAATAATTGGGCATATTCCTTCTAGAAAAGAAAGAAGGGCTATCCTGTATTTAAACTGCTTCCTATTTGGCTGACTGTAACAGTCATGCAGCATGTAGATTGACTTGTGTACCTTTTTACTTTCCTCTAATGGTCAGTTACGAAACAATTTAAGGCTGCAAGATAGGAAAATATCATGACTATGCCTTTCCAAACTGTCCAGGGAATATAATAACACTTGCAAAGGCATTTTTAGCAAGAATATTATGACAGTCTTAACAGTTGACAGATGTGGTTTGCTCCTATCTTGTCATGGTTATTCTGAATGGGGAAAGATGTGCCATTAGAGAGGAGAAGGTCTGCCAGCTAATTAGCACATTAGATGCTCCATCAGACTTGCTGGCTTCCTGCAAGTTGTAGACTCATATTTATTTGGCAAAAAGAAATGAAGTTGCCTTTCACACAGAACTGATACAGGTAAAAGCATATGGTACAATGCCAAAGAAATTGTGGAGGTAGATTTGTACTCTTTATTTTTATTTAATGTATTTTGTATTCCTATTAATACTTCAGAATGCAATGGAAATGCCACAAAGTGTGCCCCATCTGACTATCCAAGTAGATCAATTCAGGTTTAGAAAATAAATAGTACACTTAAAATAATTATACCCTTCATTTCAACAAAGAGAAGAAAACTTACTTTAGAAGGTAAAAAGCATCATTGGAATGCTCTAATGAGTAGAGCATTAGAAAACTAAAGTTTCTAAATGTTTTATATAAAATACTTAAAATATCTCTTGATGGATTTATAGTAAATCAAGTTATTAGAAGTGTATAATTTTGCAGTTTTTGTTGGAAGAGAAACTCTGAAGGATTATGAAATAATTGCATGATCACTTCTACCTCTATATCTCTATGGAGGTTTCCAGGACTTTATTATAAACTGAAAAAAAAGATCTAAAGTATGATTTCCCCATTGAATAGTCTTATTGATATTTAATTTGCTAATCAAGCATATTTTAATCTGGGAAATTGGTCTCCTATAGTTATTTAACAAATTATAAACTTAATAAATGTGGAAAGTTAGGTAGTTGGTAGCTTAAAAATGCCAAAAATAAAAATAACAGGGAATCTTGGGTTTATGCAGCTACTTAGCTTGCCTTTTCTTTTTCAACTCTTCTCCTCCATCTCCATCTCTTTTTTATTTATTTATTTTTTTTAAGGTACCAGGGATTGAACTCGGGGACACTCAAACACATCCCCAGTCCTACTTTGTATTTTATTCAAAGACATTGTGTCACTGAGTTGCTTAGTGCCTCGCAGCAGCTAAGGCTGACTTTGAACTTGCGATCCTCCTGCCTTAACCTCCTGAGTTGCTGTGCCTGGCTCAACTCTTCTTTATTGTTTACATTATTGCACAGAATAGCAGTTATAGACATTATTTACCTGCCTCCCTCTCTTCAGTATGGTTGACGTATTTCTCTGCTTAGAATTATCCAGAAAATCCCCTTCATCTTCAGTGAGGAAACCTTTACCTCATCTTACCTATCAAATCTCTGTGCTGAATGAGACTTTTATCCACACATGCCACACACCCACAGGCCCACAAATATCTTAAAAGTACTGGTTACTCAAAACCCAGTGTACCTGTTTGTCCCCATTGGAGTCTAACATGTTATACACATCGAATGTAGCCAATACACGTATCTGAATGGATAAACAAAATTTTGCTGTAAGCTGAGAAAAGCATATTATCAGGAAAAGATTTCTCTTAGGTTAATTTCAGCAATTTCAGTAAAATTATAAAACAAGGATTTAATTTCAAAACCAGAGATGGAAAAACAACTAAAAGAACAATGAAACAGTTTCAGTTATTTAAATTCCTAAGTGATTTCATTTCATGTTTGTTGCTATTAAAAAACAGGCTGAAGACCATCAAGTCCTCCACCCTTCTTCCCATTCTGGAGGTCGAGGACCAGAACACCGAGGCACCAGACAACCACACCCAGCCATGAGGAATGGACTGCCAGCTACATTCTTGCCTCCCCTGCCATTCACCCTGCCATTTTCCTAAGTATCAGATTTTTCCCCAATAGATCTGTCCAGGTGCCAGCCATTTCCTCCCTCCAGGATTGCCCAGGGGACTGCTGAAAGACGGACTCCTACTGTCCCCCGGGATGTTTTAACACTGTTAACACAGATAGTCACCACCACACACCACATACTCAATTTAACTAACCCTCTCATGGCACAGGGATGTTGGATGTACATGAGAACAGGGTTCCCTTACCTCCTGGCTAGCACATACTCAATTTAACTAACCCTCTCATGGCACAGGGATGTTGGATGTACATGAGAGCAGGGTTCCCTTATCTCCTGGCTAGCACCCTAGACTTTAATAGCTCTTTGACTTTCAATAGCATCCCCTGGGAGCAGGCAGATATCACCCCAAAATTATTAGGAATGCCTCTCTTCCAATTTGCTTCCAGGTGCACATCTTTAAATGGAAGCCACCCTGTGGGTTCATTAGAAAAAAAAGGAAGTGCTCTCAGGAAGAATGCTGCTTCTGTGTCAACCAATCAGGTATTATTAAGGACAAGATCAAACAGCTGCAGGAGGATTTGGAGAGGAGAAGGAATGATTCTCCCATTTATGTCCCCCACTCTTTATAATTACCATCATACTGGCCTTTGCCCCCTGCACATTGAAATGTGCACAAAATCAGAATCAAGAAATAATTTTTTCTAATTAGACTATTAATCAGCTTATTACAGGATTATCATGACCTCATAAAGGAAGAATTGGGACCTGGCTACAAGTGCACTCCCCAGGGGAACTATTCAATCCCCAACCCTGACCTACTGCAATGACATCTCCCTCCCCTGAGTCAGTTCTATGACGACACCCAACAGGAAGCAGTTACTGAAGGTGAATCTTCATTCATATGCACCCCCCAAAAAGGGGATCATCTTATAAAAACAAAAATGGGGGAATGAAGGGACAATGAGTTAACAAGACTGCAATCATTTCTCCCCTGCTATTTTGCCGCTGCCATTATTCTGCTCCCCCCCACCCAACTATTTTACAACCTAGATTGCTAGCCCGCAAACTTTCTAGTCAGTTGTTAGTCCAGATTGTTAGCTCACAAACTTCCTCATCAATCATAGGTCCAATTGTTAGCCTGGGAACTTCCTCGCCAGTCATTGGTCAGATTGTAAGTAAGCTGCAAAATTCCACTTCTTAAGAATAGCTCCTCCACCATTCTCTCTCTTTTTTCTCACTCACCCTGCAGGCAGACACTCTGCTTGTCCACTTTTGTGTGGAAAAAAAAAAAAAAATCAAACAATGCCCGAATAAAACTTCCTTAGCTTTTACTTAACCTCTATAGCTACTATCTTATCTAAAAGAACCAAATATATAAATATATATAAGGTACCAGGGAGTGAACCCAGGGGTGCCTTACCACTGAGCCTCATTCTCAGTCCTTTTTTATATTGTAGACAGGTTCTCCCTGAGTTGCTTAGGACCTTGCTAAATTACTAAGGCTGACTTTGAAGCTGTGATCCTCCTGCTTTAGCCTCCCGAGCTGCTGGGATTATAGGCATGTGCCACCGTGCCCAACTATATTTTTAAAATTATAATTTTCATTTTCTTGTAATTCATCATCTTAGTATTTTCCACTTTTTCCTTAAACCATTGTAGTCTGACTTCCTGCGCCATCACTGCCGTGGGATGGTGCTCAGTTAAGGTCACTAGTGACATCTCTGCTGCTTATCTTAGAGGTGATTTACAGTAACATCTCACTCATTGTTCCAGAATCATTTAAAACTTATGATCACTATTTAAAACTTTTCTGAAACTCCTTTCCTGGGTTTTCATGTTAACATTCTTTCTTCTTTTCTTCCTTTACTCCTCCTTCCTTCCCTTCTCCCTTCCTTTTTCCCCCTTCCTTCTTTCATTCCTGTTTCATTTATTTCCCTTCTGTTTCTCTGTCCATCCTTTCTCCTTTGCTGGTTATCTCAAAGCTCAGTCCTAGGGTTTGTCATCATCTCACTCTTCATTCTTCTGATGGTTTAATCTGTATCTGGTGTCTGATTGCCATCTGTAGGGAAATGAAAACTGAGCTCATAATCTCTTCCTTCCTGTCCTTTTCTTCCATCCAGAGGATGGTACCTCCCATTGCTTAAGCCCTAAGCACAGGCAAACTCCTAACACCCTCTTCCTCTCTTGTCACTCCTTATCCAGTGCTCTGTCCTGTCAAATTTTTCACTTAACATTTTATTTGAACTTGACTTTTATTCTATGTCTCCTCCATAATCACCACCATCCTTATCTAAGATACTACAATCTATTGTCTGAATGATGCCACAGTGTCCTAACTAACCATGTTTAAATGTTAGAGTATATTTTTCCAGTGTATTTTGAAAGGAGTGGTGTATTACTTCTGTTTGTGTAGCCTGGACCTAGCCCAGTCTTAATAAGAGTGGCCTCATGAATTGAGAGAGCCTATGACCTTCTTCCAGGGTCTCATGGGGCAACAGGTCTTGCTCCTGTCTGTGATGCTTCTGTGGCACCTGTTGAGGCCCTCTTGCAGGTGAGTAGTCCCTCCTTGCCAGGGTGATCCAGAATCCTTGTGCACTTGCAGACTACCAGAATCATCAGTGCTCTCCAGGTTTCCTTGACAGCAACAGAAACCATTACCCATGGGAAAGCATAAAGAAGGAAAGTCTCTTGAGCTAGGGATCTCTTTCTGTTCCTTGGAAAGGGTTATAGATCTCTGATAACTGTACAAAGAATCATTTATTTTAAAGAGAAGGAATTGCTCTATAAATAAGAATATAGTTTTAACCAGACTAATAGACTTCCAGTTGCTTAAATTATTGAATTAGTCTTTTGGCTCTCTTTAATGGGGCTTTGTAATCTGGTCTTTATGTATTTTAAAATGTCTTTTCTGCTGTATCTTAATGCTTATCATTTTATTCAGTGACAACACCATTGCCTCAGTAAGTTTTTATTTTTCTGTTTCTTTCTTCTTTTTTGATCTACTACTGTGTGCTGGAAATATCCCTTGCTGTGAGGCCTTCCCTGACCATGGAAATCCAGTCACCCCGCATGGTCAGAACCTCTGTAGAATTTGTATTCATCACATCCCTTTGACACTGACTTGTCTTCTCAGTGATATTATACAGTTCTTAATATTGTTATACCTGTTTGTTCCCATCAGTGTCTAGTATGTTATTATATACATAATATGTGATCAATACATATTTTTGAATGGATAAATAGAAAACTTTGCTGTAAGCTGAGGAAAACAGATACCATCAGGAAAAGATCTCTCTTAGAAGGTTAATTTCAGCCATTTCAGTAAAAATTATAAAACAAGGATTTAATTTTAAAACCAGAGATGGAAAAACAACTAAAAGAACAATGAAATGGTTTATCAGTTAATTAAATTCTGAAATTAATCATTTTTATATTCACGCAACATCCCTTTTCCTACTCTAAGTTCAAGTATAAATGCCAATGTTGAATTCAAATACAGCCTTTGTGAATGAGTAACAAGCTGAAGGTCAGCAGCAGACTACACATCCTGCTTGTCTGTTGTCAGTCAGTATCCTGGAAGTTGCAGGTATATCTTAAGGTCACTGCAACACCTCAGAATTTGCATTATTAAGGCTTCTGGGAATATGATCTTACATCATGATGCTACTTTTCTAACTGCTTAAGGTTTTAGACTAATGAACTTTTGTGACCTTGGAAAATGATATCCCTTCCCAGACCCAGCTCCTGAAGAACAACATAATAATGTCAGACACTGGGCATCTTTGCACCAATACTGATGGGTGTAAAACTATATTTAGGTGACAGAAACCTATGTGTCAGATATATGTGAAGTCATACTTTCATTTACTGGGCATTCCCATTCAAATCAATGTATATTGATTAACTGGTTTTGCATACGACTCAGTGGTCTCCAACCAGTTAACATCATTGAACTAGTTTGGTAAATTTGTAAGAGAGTGTGTTTGCATATATTGAGAATTGTGGACTTTGAACACTATGTGCTCAATTTTGTAGGTGTTTTAAGAAAATAGTGTGGTTTCTCCTTTCTAGGAATACATGATTTTTGCAAACCCAAGACTTCTTTTATCTGGTGATTGACTATAAGATTCTTTTTAAAAAGAAAAATGTATTAAAATACTGACATGACCACTTTTAGGTTTTAATACTCATTTGTATCAATTTTATATTGAAAACACACACAGGAATTCTAAGTCAGACATTATATCCACTTAAAAAGCATATGTATATACTATATAAAATATTATATATTTATAATATTTGTGTTGTTCTCCCATACTGTGTTTCTCATACCAGGAATGACTCATTGAAAACCAGGTCAAGTGTTCTCTGCATACAAAATCCAGTCTATCACAGGTGAGGCACAGAGAACATTGGGTTTTCTCTATTTATATATATGTATAGGAAAACATTCAGACAACCCATTTCCTATCTTGAGGTGAGATGGGAAGAATCTTAGGTTCGCATCCTAACTTTTAAAGCATAAATGTATCTTTCCAAGAGTCATATAAATCGTTGGTATCTCCTAACTTTGTGACCTAGAGACAGTCCCTAGTTCTGGGTTTATACCTTTTGAAATTTAAATATCTAGGTAAATAGAGTTCCTGTCTTCCTGGCACCTGGACACTTAACATAGGGACCTGGTGCAGAGTATTTGATACCTTTGGATCAGAGCAATTAACTAGACAGATAGCTACATTTCTGTCTTTAAGAGTAAATGAAGAGTAAAATGCTTTTAGCCCAGCTAAAGAGATACATCCTTTCCCTTGTATTACATATATATTTGCATGACTCAGGACGCAAGGGTTTTTCACAGAAGCACTGAGAAATCCAGGAGCATTTATCTTGGAGATTCCCATAGGCTAGATTCAGAAGCAGATCCTTTGCAATATATTACTTGATTGTCACAAAAAGTCTGCATGAAAACATCACTGTTATTTTTCAAGTTGAGGAAAATAAGACTCAGCAAGTGTGAACAATTGGCCCAAGTCTCTGTAGCTAGAGTAAATTGCTAGTTTAGTAAAAATAACATTCCAATCCTATCCTCTTTCTAATAACCAAACTGAAGTGAAGAAGAACAATTTCAAGACCTCTCTTTTCCTGAGATATCTTTGAAAAATCAAACAGGAAATTTCATTATTTTTATCACTTTTGCCTTATAGAAAGTTAAAAACCTAAAGGAAAACGAATCCACATTTGTGCCTGGGGTCTGGGTCAAACCTGGAAGAGAAGAAAAATATAAAGCTTTTCTTGTAATTTTCAAAGGAAAACTTCGTAAGTTTCTCATAGCAGGAAGGGAGCCTTTCTGAAAAGCAAAGCTATTTCAAAATGCGTTATTTTATAGCATTAGTTCCTTCTTAGATGGACACATGGAGTTATCTTCTCAGTGACTTTTACTCTTCCAAGTTAACCTCAGGAGACCCATTCTGAGAACCAAGATAAGCACTCAGAAATTGTACAATAACACATCATAGATCTGAGATGTTTTCCACACATCTGGAGTCCAAGGACAGAATTTAAATAATGAGAAACAAGCCAGAGTTTCAGAGCCTGGTTTGTTGCTCTACAAATGGTACTCCTTCAGCCTCCAGTCAAAAGCAAGCCAAAACAATAACTTCATTTTCTTGAAATAAAGAATTCCAATAGCCTGAGCAGAGCAAACCAACCAGCTTCTTTCTGTAGTATACATCCCTCACTTATTCCACACTGGAACCAAGGAAATCAATCAAATCAGAACACAATAAAACAGTGATTTTATCTGATCAAATATTTCCTTCGCTTTTTTAAAATGGGAACAAAAGAATCAAGCATTCATAAACAGGAATCTTATTTAGAGAGTGTTAGACATATTTTGACAGTAAATGATATATTTTGTAATGTATCCTCAAAATATAGTCATCCTGGGGATTGAACCCAGGGACACACTACCACTGAGCTACATTCCCAGCCCTTACTTATTTTGAGACAGGGTCATTCTACATTGCTAAACCTGGCCTTGAATTCATGATCATCCTGACTCAGCCTCCCAAGTCACTGGGATCATAGGCATGCGCCATCACCCATCCCTTCCTGAACCTTCTGTATTGTGAGATGTTCCATCACTGAAGGCTTTTCATGCTGATGCTTTATGCCTTGGAACTTCTCAGCTGCTCAAGAATCAGCCTGATTTTTATTCCTCAGGCTCTCATATCCATTATACATATCTATTTGCCTTTATCAAAGAGTGAGTTTAGCTGATTCATAATTTTTGTGTTTTTTGTTCTTTTAGGTTGAAAGTCTCTTGACATGATATATATTTTTTCTCACATGCTGTGTAACTCTGAACAAAACCCAGTCTAAGGCTGAGATGTTACTTGTAGAAGGAAATGTTGAAAGAGGTTTTTGGGATTACAATATGTCACCAGTCCTGAATGAAACATGCTTAAGCAATTCACCTAAGTAAAGATGGTTCTTGAGAATCTAAGGAAGTGGGCCCTTAAAAAAGTGTCTTTCATTAAATGCTAAATGTGTGATGCCCATTTGTCCTTGGCTTTGAGAAAATCCATATCTTATATTGACAGGCAATGATTTGACTAGCTAGGAATAGTATTAAGAAATTTAGAAATAATGCTCACATGTAACAGTGTACATTGGTAGTCATATTTAAGATAGCAGATATTATAGAAGATCAGTTAAAGCAGAACATATAAAATGTTTAAAAGCCTATAGTAACAGAACCTTTCCAAGTGATTTATTCACTAACTCTACTAAATAATGAAGTTGAAATGGTTTTTACTATTCCCACATGAGCAATATCACTACAAGGCACTAAATTACTCCAATTACAACTTGTTTAATTTGGCAATTTAGAGGCAAATGGAATGGAGGGGTATGAGGCAGGGAAGTCCCCCAACATAAGAGTAAAACAGATATAGCAGACGCTATGGGACTTCATGTGGGTGCTTTTACAGTAGTTACAATAAATTGCTTCTCTCATACATCACAAGATTTAATTCATTTCTACCACAGAGATAAAAACACTTTATTTCCTTCTTTGAAATGTATAACAAAGTATTATGCATATGAAGCATCTTAAAGACCTGCTAAGATTAAAAATAAACCAGAATTAAATATGGTATCAAGATTTCTATTACCCATGTAAAATGTAATTCATTATAGTAAAGGGCACTGCTATGGGAGAGAGATTTTATGGCTGGATCTTTTTCCCCTGATCTGTGCAGGTTGCATTGGGCTTAGTGAAGTGTTCAGACTGAGATAAGGCCACTAAATCGACCTCTTCATATCCTGAGGTTTTCTACATTCTGGCTATTGTTTACTTTTTAGTATATGGTACAGCTACCCCACTTCAAAACCAGTCTTCCTAACCTTTGAAGATATTTAAGCCTTACTCTGTGTCTAATATATTCATTATCTCCTGAGCAATGTTCTGTGATTTGTTCTCATCTCTTTTTCCTTTCAAAGACCTAATAGTTCTTTGAAACTAGTTCAACTTCAAATTTTTACCTTCCTAGATTTTGTTAAAACCTATTCCAGTGCTTCTGGTACCAACCATTTGGTAGAAGTGAAATTTTCTTTGAGAGGCAGATGGATGGGGCAGCAAGAAAGTCAGCTGTTAGAGAATATCTAGTTTGTGTTCTATTTGCTGGCTATGAAAATAACCCCAGAATTCAGTCATGACTTCATTTTCTGTAACTAAGACATAGCTGAGCTAGATCAGACCACAAAGGGCTGTTCTGACTTCAAAGTTTGTAAGAAAGATAACATGTCCCTATTTAAGTTTGCTTTCCCTTTGGATTGCAGAATAAAATATATATACATATATATATACTAGGTAAGAATATAAATAAATAGACACAATCCCAAAGAACCACGGGCTGAGTGTTTTCTCTGATAGGCAGATGCTAACTCACAATAAGGGGTGAGGGTAGGAAAGATTAGAAGTACTTTGGATTAGACAAAAGGGAATGGAGGGAAGGGAGGGGAATGGGAATAGGAAAGATTTTAGAATGAATCAGACTTTACCATCCTATGTGAATATATGAATACACAATCAATATAAACCTACACCATGTACAACCAGAAGAATGGGAAGTTATACTCCTTATATGTATAATATGGCAAAATACATTCTATTGTCATGTCTAACTAATAAGAACAAATAAACAGACACAAAATGAGTTATGGGCAGCCCCTCCCTCCCTTGGTTTTTAATCATTGTTCATTTTTCACAGAGGTGATGCCTATTCCCAGTCAGAAAGCCCTGGTAGCCTGTTTCTAGTAAGGAAGGGTAAATTAGAATAGGAAATAGACCAGAGATTTTTGGTCCTTAAACCTGTAGTAAGGTCCTACGACAGTTAGTTATTCCAGGTTCTATTCTATTTTCTATCATCCAAGGCAATTGGTTCTGAGACAGTTGTGTCATTTTGGCACTGTTATATATCTGATGACCTCAAGATCCTAAAGCAGGTTTGGGGGTGTCCTAAGCGCAGGATTTTTTCAACATGGGTGCCTTGATGTCAACTAGATTAGATTGTTAGCAAGGTTGTCTCATTATGACAAGTATCCCATCACCCTGGAGAGCAGCAGCAGACACCAAGGCCCAGACAACACAAGCCTGTTTGTGCTTAGAGAATGAAAAGACCAGGATGGTGAATCTGCACGTTGCATTCTTGTTAAATGTAGCTGTCTGTCTCTTACTGCCTTGCCTTATCTTCTGAATTAGATTGTTTTCATTTTATGCTTTTCTGAATCATTCTTTTCTTTTGGTTCTGCTTAAATTACCAGATTCCCCTGTATTTTTTTGTACAGTGGTGTTCATTTGCTTTTTTCTCATGGATTTTTTTTTTTTTTTTAATACCAGGGATTGAACTCAGGGGCACTTGACCACCGTGCCACATACCCAACCCTATTTTGTATTTTAGAGACAGGATCTCACTGAGTTGCTTAGTGTCTTGTTTTTTGCTGAGTCTGGCTTTGAACTCGAGCTCCTCTTGCCTCAGCCTCCCCAGTCATTGGAATTAGCCAGGTTCCTCCTATTATTCTTCTAGGATGTTTCTACTTATAGATGAGGTTATGGAAAAAGTTCTAATACATTGTATCACTTATACCCCTTTTCTCTTTTTAAAAATATTTATTTGTTGTTCATGACAGTAGAATGCATTTATACATTTTGATAGATCATACATAAATGGAGTGTAATCCCTCATTTTTTGGATTCTACATATTGTAGGATCACATCAGTAATGCAGTCATATAAGTACATGAAGTAACAATGTCTCTTTCTCTTGCTTAATTTACATGCTCCTCATGTCCCTCTATTGTTAATACCTTGCCATCTGGAGATCAGCATTCTGTTCTAAGGTAATGGAGTAAAGTAGACAGGATGGTAGAGCTTCTTTTTTAAAAATTCTAATAAGTGATACATGATGGCAGAATGGATTTCAACTCATTGTATACAAATGGAGCACATCTTCTAATTTCTCTGGCTGTACATGATGCAGTCACACGTTCCTACAATCATACATATACATCGGGTAAAAATGTCCATCTCATTCCACTGTCCTTCCCACCTCCACGCCCCTCACCTTACTTCCAGCTGTCCAGTCCAAAGTTCCTGCATTAACCCTAGCCCCACTCCATCACCACTGCCACCATTATGGATCAGCATCCACATATAAGAGAAAACATTTGGCCTTTGTTTTTTGGGGATTGGTTTGGTTCACTTAGCCTGATATTCTCCAGCTCCATCCATTTGCCTGAAAATGCTATAATTTCATTCTTCTTTAAGGCTGAGTAATATTACACTGTGTATATATACCACATTTTCTTTATCCATTCACCTGTTGAAGGGCATCTAGGTTGGTTCTATAGCTTAGCTATTGTGAATTGAGTTGCTATAAGCATTGATGTGGCTGTGTCACTATAATATGCTGATTTTAAGTCCTCTGGTATAAACCAAGGAGTGGGATAGCTGGGTCAAATGGTGGTTCCATTCCAAGTTTTCTAAGGAATCTCTGTACTGCTTTCCATAGTGGTCGCAGCAATTTTCAGTCCCAACAGCAATGTATGAGTGTACCTTTTTCCCCCCACATCCTCTCCAACACTTACTATTGCTTATATTCTTGATAATTGCCATGCTGACTGGAGATGAAATCTCAGTTTAGTTTTAATTTTCATTTTCTAACTGCAAGAGATGTTGAACATTTTTTCATATATTTGTATGGATACTTATTTGAAGTGTCTGTTCACTTCCTTAGCCCATTTATTGATAGGGTTATTTGTTCTTTGGTGTTGAGTTTTTTGAGTTCTTTTTATATCCTTGAGATTAATGCTCTGAGTGCATATGGTAAATATTTTCTCCCATGTGTAGGCTCTCTTCACATTGATTGTTTCCTTTGCTGAGAAAAAGCTTTTTAGTTTGAATCCATCCCATTTACTGATTCTGGGTTTTATTCCTTATGCTTTAGGAGTCTTGTTAGGTCCTAAGCTGACATGATGAAGATTTGGGCCTACTTTTGGGTCTGTTAGGCACAGGGTCTCTGGTCTAATTCCTAGGTCCTTGATTCACTTTGAATTATGTTTTGTACAGGGTGAAAGACAGTGGTTTATTTTCTTTTTGCTATATATGGATTTCCAGTTTACCCAGCATCATTTGTTGAAGAGGCTAGCTTTCCTTCAAGGAATGTTTTCGGCACCTTTGTCTAGTATGAGATAACTGTATTTGTGTGGGTTTTTCTCTATGCCATTGAACTACATGTCTGTTTTGATGCCAATACCATGCTGTTTTTATTACTATAGATTTTTGTATCGTTTAAGGTCTGGTATTGTGACACCTCCTGCTTCACTTTTCCTGCTAAGGATTGATTTGTCTATTCTGGGTCTGTTCTTTTTCCAAAGGAATTTCATGATTGCCTTTTCTAGTTCTATGAAGAATGTTATTGGGATTTTAATAAGAATTGTATTAAATCTATATAATGCTTTTGGTAATAAGTCCATTTCAACAATATTAATTCTGCCTGTCCAAGAACATGGGAAATATTTCCATCCTCTAAGGTCTTCAATTTATTTCTTTAGTGCTTTGTAGTTTTCATTGTAGAGGTCTTTCACCTCTTTTGTTAGATTAATTCCCAAGTATTTTATTTTTTTGAGGCTATTGTGAATGGGGTAGTTTTCCTAATTTCTCTTTCAGAGGATTCTTCACTGATATATATATATAGAGAGAAATGCATTAGATTTATGAGGGTTGATTTTATATCCTGCTATTTTGTTGCATTCATTTATTAGCTCTAGAAGTTTTCTGGTAGAATTTTTTGGATCTTCTAAATACAGAATCATGTCATGGGCAAATAGTGATAGTTTGAGTTCTTCTTTTTCATATTTGTATCCCTTTAATTTCTTTCATCTATCTAATTTCTGTGGCTGGAGTTTCCAGGACTATATTGAATAGAAGTGGTGATAGAGGACATCCTTGTCTTGTTCCAGTTTTTAGAGGGAATGCTTCCAATTTTTATCCATTTAGAAGGTTGGTGGTCTTGGGCTTAGCATAGATAGCTTTTACAATGTTGAGATGTGTTCCTACTATCCCTGGTTTTCCTAGTGTTTTGAACATGAAGGGATGCTGTATTTTTTCAAATGCTTTTTCTGCATCTATTGAGATAATCACATGATTCTTGTTTCTAAGTCTATGGATGTGATGTATTACATTTATAGCTTTCCACATGTTGAAACAACCTTGCATCCCTGGAATGAACACAACTTGATCATGGTGCACTGTCTTTTTAATAATTTTTTGTATATGATTTGCCAGAATTTTATTGAGAATTTTTGCATCTATGTGCATCAGGGATATTGGACTGAAGTTTTCTTTCCTTGTGTCTTTGTCTGGTTTTGGTATCAGGCTGATATTAGAATGAAATAGATAGAATGAGTTTGGAACGGTTCCCTCCTTTTCTACTTAATGGAATAATTTGAGAAGTATTGGTGTTAATTCTTCTTTGAAGGTCTTGTAGAAATCATCTGAGAATCCATCTGGTCTTGGACTTTGCTTTGTTCATAGCCTTTTGATGGCGTCTTCTATTTTATTGTTTGAAATTGAGCTGTTTAAATTGTATATACCCTCCTGACTCAGTTTGGGTAGGTCAAATGTCTCTAGAAATTTTCAATATTGTTGACATTTTCTATTTTATTAGAGTATAAATTTTCAAAATAGTTTCTAATTTTCTTCTGTATTTCAGTAGTGTCTGTCATGTATATCCTTTTTCATTACGAATTTTAGTAATTTTGAGTTTTCTCTCTGTTCATTAGCATGGCTAAGGGTTTATCCCGTTTTTATTTATCATTTCAAAGAACCCACCTTTTTGCTTTGTCATTTTTTTGTTTCAATTTTATTGATTTCTGCTCTGATTTTAATTATTTCTGTCTCATACTTTTTGGTGTTGATTTCTTCTTTTTCTAGAGTTTTGAGATGTAATGTTCGGCTGCTTATTTGTTCACTTTTTATTCTTTAAGTGAATGAGCTCAACGCAATGAACTTTCCTCTTAGCACTTCCTTCATAGTGTGCCAGAGATTTTGATATGTTGTATCAGTGTTCTCATTTACCTCTAGGAATTGTTGTATTTCCTCCTTGATATCTTCTGCCATCTATTCATCTTTCAATAGCCCATTATGTAGTCTCAAGGTGTTGTAGTAGTTTTTATTTTTTATTATCCTAATTTTACGTTTTATCATTGATTTCTAATTTCATTCCATTAGGATCTGATAGAATGCAGATTTTTTTTTTTTTTTTTTTTTGCGCTAAGCGTTGCTTTGTGGCATAAGCTATGGCCTATTTTAGAGAAGAAGCCATGTGCTGCTGAGACAAAAGTGTATTTACTCCTTGATGGATGGAATATTCTATATATGTCTGTTAAGTCTAAATTATTGATTATATTATTGTTCTATAGTTTCTTTGTTTAATTTTTGTTTGGAGGAGCAGTACAGTGATGAGAGAGGTGTTTTAAAGTCACCCAGTATTATTGTGTTGTGGTCTATTTGCTTCTTGAAATTGAGAAGGGTTTGTTTGATGTATATAGATGCTCCATTGTTTGGGGCATAAGATTATTATGTCTTGTTGATGTCACGGTATCTTCATGCAAAGAGGGTATCTCTGTGCAGACCCTCTTGATACAACTTGTAAACCCAAAATTGTGTTTTTAAAATTATTTTATCTAATACATTTGTTTCTAATCAGAGACTTTAGGTAATTTGTTTTACTCTTTGTTGGATATAGTCCTAGCTCCTTTATGTTCATTATGGTTGTTCACATTCTTGTCCTAATTTTTCATTTGTTTTATAAGCTATCTCTTCCCTAAACAATTAATCTTACATATTCATTATCCATAACTTGACTTGTACATTATTACTTTGAGGCTTTTTTTCCCCCTTAAACTATAAAAGCCATAAACCATCCTATGAACACTACTGCAATTTTACCTCTGATCACATTTTAACTCTGAAGTGTTTTCTTTCTTCTGAAAGTATATGTAATTTATCATTCCTACTTTTCATTCTAACAGTTTTCATAAAATACTACTATACATCTACTATGTTGAAAATATAGGAAGGTAGCCATTCTCTTTTGCTTTTATTACTATTCTGGTGCGACTTCTCTGGTAGTAATTAGTTAAGAAATATTTATTATTTGTTAGACTAATAACATTATAATAGGCCTTATCAGGTGTAATCTGCAGTTGATGGTTCCTAGTGGCACCCAGTCAAATAATAACTCTGCTAAATAGGTTCACACTGATGATTTCCACTAGCGCTCAGAATGCAAACTCTACAGGCATGTGAGTAAATGGTGTGTTACCCTTTAGGATTTTATGTCTAATACAGCACCCATTTCCCTTTGTTTTTTGAGTATACACATTTGTTGGTATCGCATAGTAACTTTTAAAAAGGCTAATATTAATTTAGCTGACAGTTTTTGATAGGTTTTTATAAATCTCATTAATTAGTTTTCTATAAATCCTGAGACTTTATCAGACATCTACTTTTCTGAGCAGGACTTAAAAAGCTCATAATATCATTCTGCTCCCAATGCCACATTACAGAACCCTCATGCCCCCAATGTACCTTGTACAACAAATACTGATTCCACTCATATTGTGTGACATTATGTAATAAGGAGGAGGATAACTCTTTGCCTCTTGTACTTGGATTTTGCTAACATTTTCTTCTTGGTAATATCATCATCTTAGGACCTTCAACAACCATCACTCAATTCTAAAATGTGAAAAAATGCCAACTATACTAGATATATTGGTATTAAAGTATGTATACCACACTCAACAGTAACAGATCCACAGACAACATGATAACTAGAGAGAGATAGTAGTCAATAGGATGGAAAACTAGAAGACTGGGAAACCATCAGAATGCTCATTTTCTCTTAGGTATAATTCCAGTTTACTGAGATCCTTGAGAGACTAGAATACTGCCCAGTTCTGACAGATATCTTCTCAGCATGAGCAATTAAGTTGCCCATTGAATATCTGTATGGAGATGACCTTTAGGTAATTGAAAGTATATGTTCAGATTTTGTGTGGTACCAAGTATACAACAAATCTGTTGACATTTATTAGATGTTTACTATGAACTTTTAACACTTGATTAATATGAAACATTTAATACTTGCAATAAACTATTTACATAAATAGTGTTACTCTCTTTGTTTTCAAGCTGAGGAAACTGAAATGTAAAAATATTGAATCCCTTGCCCAATGTCAAATCTCTACAAAGCAGTGAAGATGCATTTTGACTTGGGTGCTCTAGTGCCAACTTGTGTTCTTAACTATCACATGTCCTTTCTGATACTACATTGGAGGTAGTTGAAATGGCAAGTGTGAAAGAAATTTCTTGAACTCAAATAGCAGAGTGAAGAATAGCCATGTTGTGCAAATGGCCATTATGTTACTAATATTATGCAAGTTGCAATGATAAAATACCTAAAAACATATGATGGCTAAAAACACTAAAAGTCTTTACTCATGAATAGCCCAACAGTGATTCAGGGATCCAAACACCCTCCAGCTTGTGGCTCTGTCAGCTTCAACATGTGGCTTCTTAGAGGACTCTGATCATCTTCATCAAGTCAGCCAGAAGGTCATGGTCATGCACTTTTAAGGTACAGTTCAGGCTGAATTACATATCATTTGTTATCAACTTTTGTTTTCCAATGGGTTGTCCTATGGTCAACCTGAACTCAGTCAACTACAAAAGAGTTTGGGGAATTGAGTGTAGTTATTGGCCCAGAAATGGCTTTCATGTTTCTGCCACATACACTATTGTAAACTGTTTTATTTTATGGGTTTTATATTACATAAGTCTAGTACACATTAGGGTTAAATACTGTTAGCAGAAATCTTAAGAGTATAAGCAGAAATTTAAGATAATTTTAGGATGGCTTCATGCATTTACCCTTTTTCAGTGAAATAATCTTATGCCTACTTTGGAATAGAGTTAAGCTATCTGACTTTTAAAATTATACATGAAAATAATTATTTCTTTACATGAGGAATATGGTTAAATAACCCTTTTGGAACCAATTTAATCTTAGTTATTTTTAAAATTATTTTTAAAAAAAAATTTTACAGACTGCATTTTGATTCATTGTACACAAATGGGATACATCTTTTCATTTCTATGGTTGTGCCTAATGTAGATTCGTACCATTTGTGTAATCATACATGTACATAGAGTAATGATATCTGTCTCATTCCACCATTTTTCATATTCTGCCCCTCATTTCTCGCTATGCAATCGAAATTTCCTCCCTTCTTCTCTCATAATCTTTGTTCTTAATTTGGTTTGATTTTCATTTGAGAAATCAGTATTTATAGAATGTTGAAATGTTGTAAATTATGAAATCAAGTGGATATTAAGCATGATTCTATAATGTAAATATCTTATAATAAATATGAAGGTAAATCTTTGAATTTACTCAACATATTGGTGAGAAAAAAAATGCTTTTCTTAAAGACAAATATGAATAACACATTTACATTGATATTTGAAATTTCAATAGGAGAATATTTTAATTTAATAGTGTTCTATTTTACAGTAAAAAAATCTAAAATGTTAATTATCAAACAAGGGAACAGGAATATAAGTATCTAATCAAAAACTTGCATTTACTTAAATCATTATAGTAGGAGAAAAAGATCAAAACATTTTTTCCTGTCTTTTTTAACTGCAACACTATCCTTATTACTTTTTCTCCACTGGCCAGAGTGTCCTATATACAAGGCACTTGAATAAACTGAGTAGAAGAAAATTACACACTTATACAATATTTTAAATTTGTTTCCATGTATACAGAAACAGAATAAACTTTAAACCTCTAAGGAAACAGCAAAGGAATGGTAAACATTCTCTTCATTCTGACATAGATGTGTAATTATTTTCCCTATAAGCATTTTCTAATGACATTAGGTGTACAAAATTATTAGTCATTATAGTTTTGATTTATGCAGAACTCACAACATTCATAGAATAAGATGTAGTCTTCTTTCTCTTTATATGTTGATATTCCAAAAATAGTGCCATCTGGAGCATCATACTTGACTTTGAATATTCAAATTTGATATCTTAATTATACACATCATACAAAAGAAAAACTATAGAGACTAGACAACTGTGACAGTAGAGTGGATGGAGAAATGTAACTGAAAAATTCAGGTCTGACTATGAGAATTTTAGCTTTAACTTTATATAGTAAAGAAAAATTTAAAATGCAGCTTACAGATTTTAAAAATGTAGTTATAAAAATGTAGACCTTCCCAAGAACTATAAACGGAATGACCAAGGGGTTCTAATAATTTAATTGTTCTATATTTCCATCATTTCTGTGGTTTTCATTAAAAATTGCTCTTGAAAACTTGTCTTTACATGCTACATTCTGCCTACACTGTACTGTGAAAATAAATCATGCATGTTTTAATGTTCTTCAAATTTTACATTGAACAATTTGTTATTTATTGCAGAGAAAGAGAAGAGGAAATGGGGGAATAATTAAATAATGCAGGGGTTTCTGCCTGATATTTGTTTTTTACACACTTTTGACCCAAGGTGAAACTAAGAAGAAAAGTTGGAATTTTGCTGGAGGGTGGAGGAGATGCAGTGTTGATTTTAGAAGGTCTTCCATAGTGTGAGCATCTTGCAGCCTGAGTGTAATTTTAGTGTTTGAGGATTTATAATTGAGATAATGATGGCTCTAAGTGCCAGTCAAAACTTCCATCTGTTGCCAGCTGACAAAACATCTGTTTGATCCATTGTTGAAGGGAAAGCTAGTTTGGTGGCATTAGTGAGATAGGATAATCTCTACAGAATTGTTATGGAGTGGTCAAAGGGATTATCCACAGTAATTTGATTATATTCAACATGGGAATTAGGTCTGAGTTTAAACATTTGTCTACCATAAGATGGAATTTTTCTAGATGGAATATTTATTTTATTGTCCCTGCTGTATTTGTGCATTTACATAGTTCTTCACTTTAAGTGGATTTATTTGCATTCTTCTTTTTATCCTTCCAGAGAAAATTTATACTTGTTCTTTTAGCATCATTTACATGTGTTGTTTCTTAGGTCTCCCTTGGTTCATGTTTTAGTCAACTTTTTCACTGCTGTGACTAAAACACCAACCAGAACAATTTGAGAGGAAGAAAAGTTTACTTAGGGGCTCACAGATTCAGAGGTCCCTATCCATAGATAGCTGGCTTCATTCCTCAGGGCTGTAGTTGAGGCAGAACGTCATGGAAGAAGAGTGTGGCAGAGGAAAGAAGCTCACTGATGATCAGCAAGTGAAGAGAGACTCCATTTGCCAGAAAAAAAATACATATCCCAAAGGCACATCCCCAAGAACCCACTCTCTCCAGCCATACCCTACCCACCTTCATGTACAACTCAGTTAATCCAATCAGGGGATTAATTCACTGATTTGGTTAAGGTTCTCATAACCCAATCATTTATCTTCTAAACCTTTTTGTATTGTTTCACATGTGAGCTTTTGGGTGCACTTCACATCCAAACCATAATAGTTCATTTATGATCTCTAGAAATCAACCTTTTAAAGAATATCAAGATAAGATATGAGGCTTATGAGCCAAAAGTATTTTCTGAAGTTAGAAAAAAAATTTAAAAATCAGTCTCAAATATTATAGAAGAGTCACAAATACAAATTAAAACTTAAAAAATTTTCTTACATTTCTAAAGAAGTACAGCATAATATTATGAACCTTCCAGTTTAATAAAACATTAAACATGGGAATAATTCACAAAATTTTGAACTTCAGATAACTTCAGATAATTATTATCAGATAAACTCTTAAACTAACTTTTTAATAAGAGATTGCCTGTATCGACCTGAGTATTGGACATAATGTATGAGGCTCAAGAAAAAGACTTCTGTTAGTGGCAGGTCATATTGTAGTTTGTTAAACATGTTTTCTTGACTATTACTTACGAAAAATTATTGAAAATTCTTTGTTAATTTAAAAATGGAATGAAACGTCCAGCTTTCCAGTGAAATAGGTTTTCACTTTTTAGCAATGTGATAGAGCAAGAGTAAAGAGTCTTTTCTAAGAGAGAAAACAAATGAAGAAGTAGAAAACTTTCTTCACCTCTATCACTTGCAAGTCGCCTGAGTTAAAGAGCTAACCAAACTCAAATTTAAAAATGGGAAAACTCTATTTATGATCCTGTTCTATTTAAAATTTACTCCTAAATATTTATTTTCTTATAAGCTATATTTTTATTATTGTATAGTTATTTGAATCTATTTTCTTAGGGATATACAGTTATGCAAAATAAATCAGTTCATAGATTAAGAAGCTAGCCAATGAATAGAGCATTGCTTTTCAGGTTATTTTTGCAGTCCTTCCAAATTCTAATGAGGAGTCAAGTTTTCTGCTTAATTTCAGGATGATATTTTAAAAAAATTTTGAATACAACTGAATTCCTAACAGTATTTCTCCAACCATGGTTCACAATAACATTAGCTGCTTATTAAAAGGCAGATTTCTAGATCTGATTGTTGATTAACTGAATAAGCATTTCTTCACACAGGGCAAAGAGAGTATGTTAGAACAAACACCATGAGATCATTTGTGTCCCCATAAAAGTGAAAAAA
Source organism: Sciurus carolinensis (assembly GCF_902686445.1). Classification (NCBI taxonomy): domain Eukaryota; kingdom Metazoa; phylum Chordata; class Mammalia; order Rodentia; family Sciuridae; genus Sciurus; species Sciurus carolinensis. The sequence goes on from NC_062214.1 coordinate 141,243,175, forward strand.
GCACTATTTTATTTCATAAAAAGTGCTCTGAAAAATATGATTCATAAATCTATCTGTACATTATTTTCATGAATAGTTTTCTGTAAAACAATATTTAGAAGTATCTGTTATTTTCATATGTATTTTTGTATTTGACATGTTAACAATCTTAAAGATGTCAATGTTTTCTTTTAAGGTTGCTCAGCTTTTTAAAACTGTAGTAGGGATATTTATTGAATACATCATTAGTTGTCAAACAGTAACAGGTAAAAAATCTTGAAAAGAGTGTTTTCAGGTATAGAGCACAACTATGTATGTGCTGAGTTAGAAAGGCATTAATTGACAATTACTACAAGTAGTATATGTCGTGTTTTATGCCAGTGCATCATTATAATTTTTTCAGCTGTCACCTAATTTAAAAAATTGTGATATAACCCCTCTTGTGTTGTAACAGCATTTCATTACATGACTGAGCCATAATATTGTGGAAACCCAGTTTCATATACAAGTGAAGGGTTTGTGATGAAAAACAATCAAACTAGACATGCAGAACATGGATATTTCCCTTCATCAGATATGTGTCTAAAATATAGAAGGGAGCAAAGCAACATTGCATGAATTTTATTCTTGGCATTTTAATAATCTTCAAGTGTAGGAAAATACTTTTTTCTTTATTTTTATTTCTGCAAAACTAATTATTTGCCACTCATCAAAGCATTACTATTCTTAAGAATGAATTTTTTTCTAAATTTTAAAACAAAATTTTAAAGTATCCTTTTGATAGCTAGTGTTGCCCTTTAAGATTGGAATTAGGATTGCCAAAATCTGCCTACTTACTTAATAAATCATGCAGTTTTCCCAGGAAGAGAACGAAATTTGTAAGTAATACATTTTTAAAAATATTAACAGTTTGAATTTTTTAAACACTGACGTGCCTAGATGAATACATCCTCAAAGTTCTTTGGTCTTTTGAGACATGTTTTCTTTCTTAACAATTTTTATTATAATATAATATACAGGTGAAAAAGTATACACAATTCCATTAGTTACCACCAAATGAACATACTCATCATCTATTCAGTGAAAAAAAAAATATTACTACCACCCCTAGAAGCCTACCATATAACCCTTCCCTATTCCCTATGATAAATTCCTATCTCCTTCCTAGAGGAAGCCTGTTCTAACTTCTAAAACCACACCTCAGTTTTTCCTTCTTGTGTTAGCATAGTTGTACAACGAAGTTATTCTTGTGTGGCTTCCTTAGTTCAGCGTTATTTTAAAATTAATTCATTTTTTCTTGTAATAGTTGTTCATCTAAGTCTACTGATGAACATTCACACATATGCTATGTGGAATATAGCACAATTTATCCATTCTGCTTTTGATAATGTGGATTATTTCCAGCTTTGGGCTATTATACAGTGCTGCTTTGAATATTCAGGTCTGTGTCTGTTCATCTATATCAATGAGTAACTCAAAGACATATGATTATTTATATACTATTTATTTACATACAAGAAAAATTGAGAGTCTGATTCTTTAACAAATGCAAAGCTACGAACTTGTATATAGGAAAAAAGGGAAAATGGAGAAGCACAAATGCAAAAACCATGATTTACATATAAGAAAATAGAGCAAATGGGGAAATATCAACTGCAATTAAACCTGTACACTTTCCTTTCTTTTTCTCAAGTAATGTCTACTATATGGCAGTGAGAAAAGAGACCAGTCAGGGTTTTCTGTCTTTGGACACTGAAGAAATTGTCAAAGAAACCAACTTCCACAGTTTAAGGGCTCTTTGGCATTACTTAGGGTTCGACCATAGACATGTAAGCATGTAAGCAGGCTATTCACTGCTACCTTTTAGTTACTCTCTCCCAGTTATGCCAGGTCTTATTGTTTTTCCATATAAAATCATAAATGTAGTTATGCATTTAGTAATAATATATACTGGAAATGGAAATGAAGTATCATGTGCATTGTGTGTGTTCAACTGTCAGTTTTCCAGAATGCTTGTACAAGTTAATTTTCACTGGTAGTTCATAACAATTCTAGTTGTTTTAGATTTTCTTCAACATTTTCAGCATTCTCTTTTGATTGGTGTATAGCAGTGTCTCATTCTAATTTTAAGTGGCATTAGCCTTTCCTCTAGCCTCAAGGGTAACTTGAGGGTTTGACTCTTGTGATGCAATTTGGGGGCTTAGCCTGGGTGAGATAATAACTCATGAGGGTAGACCCCTCACACGGGAATCTTTTTCATGAGAATTCCTCAGCCCTTCCATCATGTGAGGACATGATGAAAAGACAATCAAGAAATAGGTTCTCACTCCACTTCAAATCCAGTATTGTATTTCCTATCCTCCAAAACTGAGAAAAATTTTTTGTTATTTATAATTCACCCACTCTATGCTATTCTTTTATATAGCATTCCAAATGGATCATGACTTAAAAGATCCTGATATCCTGTCCTCTTCTTATAATAGTCTCCCCACCCAGGCCTGTCACATTTCTGATCTCCTCCCTAGTTGGTTCTTCTCTTCTTCCTTTGCTCACTATACTTGAATCACATTGATCTTTGTGTCATTTTCTGAATGTTACAGAAATGCTCCCACTGTAGGACTTCTGTAAAACAGGGTATGTCTTCCTGCATTGCTCTTCCCCAGATAGCTGTGTGATTAGCTCCCTCACAGTATTAAAATGAGTGCTCAGATTTCATCTCCACAAGGAGGCCACTTTCCCTGACATATTTAATTATGCAACTGTACTTGTTATGCAGATGCATTATTTATTCTTTACTATTATTCTCTGCCATGTTTTATTCCATAGGAACAAAATCCTATAATACTATAGAATTACTTATTCATTGATTTTTGTCATTTTTTTCCCTGTTGGAATATTTACTTCTTTTTCTCTGATATTTCCCAAGAACCTGATTACATTTGCATAATAAATATTTGCTGAATGAATGAAAAGAAAGGTATCAAATGAAGCATACCTTGTGCTAGGAATCCCATGAAGTCTCTTAGACTCCCCAGTCTTCCCTGTGCTGCTGTCTTTCCAAGTTTACCCACCAACTCTCTAGAGCCTATAGATTCTAGTCTTCTTAAAAGTTTATGCTCTGTTAATGTGATGCATTTTTGTAACAATTGTCACCCAGTCAGAGAATTGATATGATGAACTTTAAGGTAAAGTCACATCATCATTGATATTTTGCTTGACAATGCTTGAAGCTCTAATAATTCAAAATGGTTACAATATTTCATTACAATGGAAACTGGAAGTAATGACTGTGATCTTGATGTATGAGTTGGTGACCCAAAATATGTAATGGATTCAGAGCCTTGAGGTACTTGACAATTATGTTTGTATAGCCTTTTGGGATCAAAGTATTTAATCCTAAAATGAGTTCACTTAAATTTGTTGGAAAATAGCATATTTCAAAATAATATTGTTACTCTACTGAGTTTTTTTGTTTTCTATTTCAATATAGGGGTAAAGTTTCTGATAAGAGATTATATTTATTGAAGGAGAAACTATAAAATATCTTAAAATTGTGCTATTCTTCAAAGGAATGTTCGGACAGAAAACTTTGAAATATCAATAGTAATGGTAAGCTGACTGCCAGTGCCAGTTAGTTCATCTGTGAAGTGTTTCCTTTTCATATTGTGGAATTTCTTTTCCCCATTAGAGATTTTAGCTTTTACTTGAAAAGAGACCTTCATTTATTTTCAAATTTTATAAATCCTTTTGTAAAAAATTCTAGGCATGTGAACATCACACCCATTTTCTCTCCCCAGCCTTCCTGAATTTGTGGGGGGAAATGGTTGGTTATAGCCCATAGAATGCTGGCAGAAGAGAAGCACACTATCCCAGTCCTAGATCTCTCAGGTAACCTCCCACATTCCTTCTGTGTCTCATGTCTCCCATTTGGATATAGAAGATTCAGCATGGAACTCTATGACCCAGTGGGACAGTAGTGCCACAAGACTCAAGGACTCTTGGGTACTGAGCTGGTGCCAGCATGAAAGCCAGTTGACCAGCGATATCCCTACTGCAATTTGCATCATTGACACTTATACTTTTATTATGTTCATCGTGGATATTTTAATTTAGTTTATAATAAAATGTTAGCATACCTTATAAATATATCTTCTTTATATATTTAAAACATGTGTACTCTCCCTAAATTATAATGTTAGTGATATGAATAGTCCTGTGTTATCACTTTATTGGTTAAAATTTTCCATTATGTCTTCCTAAAACAGATACATTGATGACAGATGTAAAAATGTAAGATTTATTATGATACTAGTATTTCCTTTATTTTGTAAGGGGAGGAGGACAAATGGGCATCAAGAAGAGGTCTCACTTCTAGGCTTTTGATTATAATACAAAGTGTCATTTAATTATCAAAACAAATGAATCCTAATAAAATGACTGTCCTAAGCTTTCATATTGCCCTTAAATACTTTGAAAATCCACCCCCAGATCTGCTGTTTCAATATTTTCCTAGACTATTCTTTTTTATCATATTTATGATTTATATTGAGTTTGTAAAACACTAAAATCAGGTACAATTTTACTCAAAATTTACTCAACACAAATTTATCAAAGATGGAATATCTGTCAGACATGTTGAGTCATAAGTTATACAATAATAAAAAAGCTATACTTGAATCCTTCCCTAAAAAATGTGTTCTAATGGGGAAATAGTTAAATATAAGAATAATTAATTGTACTTATAACTATACAAATATATTAATACAAGTACAAATACTTAGTCAAAAACTCAACTACTTAGAGTTGATGATAAGGACATAGATATGTGGAAGCACCTGTGACAGTGTTACAATGGACCCAGTCTAATATGGGAAAATGAAGAATGTTTACTGAGAAAGGGACATTTGCTTAGGAACATTACAGAAAAAAAAAAAAAAAAAAAAAGAGGAGGATTTAGACTGGTTAATTTTTTGAGGTAATATTCCTCCGTTAAATGAGTTTAGGCCCTCATAATCCCAATCACAAAACATAGATCTATATTATCCAGAAGGGAATATTATGATGAAGACAAGTCTTTGAACTATTTATGTAAGAAATTAAATTCCAAATTTGTCTACGATTCTTAAAAAGGACTCTCCCAATTTCACAGTCTAAGACGAGAGCTAATAGCAATTTGAGATCTCTTTAAGTTCTGGGAATTGAGAGATTTTCTTTTATTAGGGAGTGAATTGAAATGATTTACATTGTAATTTAAAATTTGGAATTCTGAGACAAGAACTGTTTTTTCTTTTTCTCACATGCAATTGGACTTTCACTCAGACTGATACTTAAATCTGCCTATTCAATTACCTTAGCCAGACTGAAACATTAGGGAGACCTAAGCATCCTCATTTTTGTGGTTCATACTGTATTGGATACCTCATTTGTACCTGCTCTCATCCTCCTAGCATATATTTAACCTCAGCTATTGCTGAGGCAATGAGCTCTACACAGGTTTCAACCTATCTGCACTCTCTACTTCTAATGTTTTGCATCAGGTTCCTCAAAAAACCTGATATTTCCCAAGAACCTGATTACATTTGCATAATAAATATTTGCTGAATGAATGAAAAGAAAGGTATCAAATGAAGCATACCTTGTGCTAGGAAATTCACTAAGCATTCACATGTGAATGGGAAAGTTTATGATCTGTGTGGTAGCACTTCACTAACGGGAAAGAAAGGTTGGGTAAAATTTTTTGATTCTACCCCTTGGGAGGACAATTTTAGATCACAATAGAAGATATTGGCTACATCAGATGATAGTTTTCCACAGTAGTGACCCACCTGATAATGTGTCCCAGAATTGTCTTTCTCTTTGTATGGATTTGACTTGACATGACTGCAGACCTCTTGAATTGTAACCACAACTCCAGAGTTGCTCCAGAGTAACCCTAGTCAGATTTTTCTTTGCTTTCTGCATAATTTTCCACCAAACTATAAAACAATTAAATGGTATGTGGAATATTACAACTGGATGATGGCATGAGATTGGACTGACTCTTTGATATTAGTTTGAAATAAATCAATGGTATTCTGATTAGGATGAAGTCACTTGTTTTCTAACCAATATATATAATGCCCCTCCTTCTGACCCAAGTTGCAAGGGTCCATTTGGTCTTGCTGCTGCCCAGAACCATGCTTCTACCAGTGAGTCTCCAATAAATAACTCTCTGTGCATTTGTGTATTTCTGGATTTGTCAACATCTTTTATTTTCCCCAGTCTGTCAGCATCATCAGGCTGGTTCTCATACACTAGGACTGGGTTGTTCCAATTCACTCTGTCTTCTAGTTTTACTTTCCTCAATTCTATTAATCAGTATTATTTCTCCAAAAAAAAAAAAAAAAAAAAAAATACATGCATGCAAGTCTTGTTCTCAGGTTCTGCTTTCAGGGGAGACCCTAGAATAAGATAATTATTTTTCAAAGGGTTCATAAAAATTGTACCTTCAACATAGGATATTGTAATGAGAACCTTTCAGTGCTCAGATCATGGGGGTCTTACTATGGTTTGCATAAATGACCCTCAAAGGTCTAGGTGTTAAACTCTTGATATCTGGGGTAGGGATCATGGGATGCTCTATGGAACTTTCGAAGGTAGGGCACCACTGCCTTGATCTGTGATAAGGAGGTGGCAGTTTTACACAGCATTATTTCTGCTTTATTGGTCAACATCCTGAAAAAGTCAGATAATGTCTTATTTGACTAATAACAGTATCATAATGAAAATTGTTTTGGCTTTGTAGGTGCCCTGAAAGATTCTCAGGGGCCATACTGATCTGCAATGGATTCCTTTGGTTTAGGGGTATGCCCGTTAGTTACCCAGTTCTTGTCAGTGAGACATGAGTCTGCCTTGGCTTCAAGGAGACATGATGGAAAACAAACTTCTTTTTTCCACAAATATTGTCTTCTCTGGGTATTTATATGTCAGGACTTGATGCTCAGAACAGCTCCTACAAACCTGAAATTGTGACGGTCATTACAGCCAAAGAAAAAGCTGGCCCCAAGAGGATGACAAAGTAAAAATCCAAAGAATGTGGATCCTTGATTATATCATTGAACTATTTCTGAATTAACTATAAAGCTGCCGATCACCACCTATTATTAATGAGATGATAAATAGTCTCCCTATTTAAGTACGTCAGAGTTTGAGTTTCTGTTGCTTTTTGTAAAAGTCGTCCTGAGGGATAAGTTTCCTCTTGCTTTCACCCAAGAAATGAAAAAAACCTTTATTCAAGGAGTAAACTTACTGCCATAGGGAAACTCCTGTGTTTCCGAGGGGAAAATTATGTCAGATTGCTACTGAAACAAAGTATACTAGATTCTGGGAGACTGCTGAGAATCCTTATATTTCATGTGACTAAAATCACTGTTATTTCCATTTATGGTATGGACCTGAATTTCTAGCAACAAACTAAGAGATTTCAATTTGCAAAATCATTAGGTGTAAATGTAGAGAAATAAGACATTTCCACAAAGAATTAATGGGTCAACTAATGTGATCCATATATTTAGGATTTTAAGAACTTGGGGTATTCATTTACCATCATCTTCCTGTACTGTAAGAAGCAGAGATTATCCTAGAACGTGCAAGTTGTGAAAAAAAACATAAAATATCTTGTAAACAAATTAGACGACATCTGTTATGAAGTTTCTCTGTGGAACAACATTAATTTTAATTGGAGTTATACTCATGGCACTCACTCTTGCCTGGAGGTAAAGTACCTTAATGAAACTTGTCAAGTGAATTGATGTCCAAAATAAAACAAAGAAAAATACCTACACTATGAAAATCCTTTGGTCTACATTGGAGAAAGTTACTCAAACACCAGCATTTCTAGCGAATATTGAAATTGTTTTAAACGAGTACTTTAAGCCCCACTTAAAATGGCAAAAAACAAAAACAAAAATGCATGTTTTCTCCTTTCAACCATGTTTTTCATTGTGAAAATAACATACATGTGACAAAGAAAATTAAGTAAAAGAAAGATGGAAAACATTCATAATCAAAGTATCACTGAAAATTGTTCTGTAGTCTTCATCTTTTTTGCTTTTGTAGCATTCTGTTTACAGTTGAAATCATACCAGTGTATATACAACTTATATATCTTTCTTATAATGGTATTACTAAACTCAAAATCATTGCAAAATATACATTGAATGTTACAAAGTTTTCTTAGCCTCTTTCCTCTTGATGAACATCCAAATTGTTTCTAGTTATTTCCTATGAAAACACTAAGTTGAAATCTTTCCTGTGAGTTTTATATTTAACATATAGGGTTACTGTGGTTTTCTAAAATATAATTAACAGATAAAATGTTATGAAAAATATTATGGTTATTTATTTATTTTGTTTGGTGGTGCTGGGGATTGAATCCAAGGCCTTATGTGTGTTAGGCAAGCACTCTACCAATTGAGCTATATCCCCAGTCAATTGTGGTTATTTATGTGTAACCTAAATGTATTTCCAATATAGTGCCCATTTTCACAGTATTTTCATTGTATGTAAAAGCTATCATATTATGAGTTCCTCTTCATGGTATTAAAATGTTGATATTTGATAACATTATCAGCTTCTACGATCTTTGTAACCATCTAAATGGAATGTGTAATACAAGAGAATTCCTGGGCTATGCAAGGACCTGACAGATTATAGGTTGTCATCTTATTTCTATTTTCAGGTTTTCCAAATTTTAAGTAATGACAGAATCCAATAAGGCCTGGTGAGCTAAGTAAATTGGGATATGCAATTATAAGTTTAGTTTTTATAAAAAAATAAAATTTTGGTTTTATTTATGTGCTATATGGTATGTTGTTATGGTGTAGATATTAGGTGTTCCCCAAATATTCATGTGAGACAATGCAAGAAAGTTTAAAGGTGATATGCTTGGGTTATAAGAATCTAAACCTAATTATTGCATTAATACCCTGATAGGAACTAACTAGGCGTAAGTAAGTAGAGGCAGGTAGGATGAGTGGGAAGCGGGTCACTGGAGTATGCCTCTGGAAAGCAGAATACTCTCTCTTTGCTTTCTGGTGCCATGTCCCCAGCTGTTTTCCTCTGCCATGATGTGCAGATGTGCTTCTTTTTCTTGTTTCACAAAGAATGGGGCCAGCAGTCTGTGGACTAAGACCTTTGAAACTGCGAGCCCCAAATAAACTTTTCCTCCTCTAATTGTTCTTGTCAGGTTTTTGGGTCACAGCACCAAGAAAACTAAAACATATGTAAAGGAAAATAAAGGATGGAAACAATTAATGAAAATGTGACATGACAAAAGCAAACCATGTTATTCCAAGTAAACAACAAGCATAAACTTCAAATGATTGTAAAATCAGAAAACCTATTTATACATATAAACTGTTTGGACCAGAGAGATCCAACAGGACTTTCTGCAATGATGAAAATATTCTGTCTGTCTGTCTGAAATAGGAACCACAAGCCAGCGTGGCTACTGAACACTTGCAATGGGGAGCTCAGCTTTACATTTAATTAAAATTTTATTAATTTATATTTAAACATAAATGTTTTTATTTAGTGACAGTTGTAATGGATGGTAAATGTAGATACTGTGTCATGCCTTTAAGGTCCAACTATAATATAAATTGCTTATATAACTTACATTTTATTTTAAATGTTACCTGGGCCTACATAGTATTTTACAAACCCCATGTCTGCAGCTCAAGAATGGAACCATACATTATATATCTCTTAAATTGTGAGTAACTTGGAGACTTGATGTGAAGATTTGATACGTAAGTCCCATCAAACTTCTTATATCAGTACATTGTAATGGTTCATAATAGTGGGATTCATTGTGACATATTCATATGTGTATAGAATATCATTTGGTTAATTTCAGTCCTAGTACCTACCTTTCCCTCCCTTCTTCCCTCCCTCTGATCCCATCTCTACTCTGCTGATCTCTCTTCTATTTTCCTGAGATTTCCCCTACTCCACCACTGCTTTTCTTTTCCTTTTTTCTAGTTTCCACAAATGAGAGAAAACATAACACCCTTAACTTTTTGAGTCTGACTTATTTCTCTTAAAATAATGCTCTTCAGTTCTATCCATTTCCCTTAAATGACATACTTATGTTTTTCTCTGTGGATGAATAAAACTTCAATGTGTACATGTTCCACATTTTCTTTATCCATTCATCTGTCGATGGCACCTAGGCTGGTTCCATAGCTCGGCTATTGAGAACTAAACTTCTGTAAACATGGGTACGCATGTGTCAGTATGGTATGCTGACTTTAATTCTTCAGGATAAATACCAGGGATTGGTATAGCAGGATCAAATGGAGAAAACAGAAAAAGGGAGGAACTGAAGAATGAAATTGACCTTTTTAATAGATACTTTATGGTTTCTAAACATATTGCAAATTATTCCCAGTTTTGTGTATCTTAGGGGTATATTTGCCTCTATAGAACTCTCCTTAGAAATGACAAAAAAAAAAAAAAAAGAAATTTCATGTCAAAATGATAATTCTGAAATTTAACCTAGCTAGAAAACCGATAACAATCACAACAACCAAAACCAAAACAACAGCCCCACCAAATAAATCTAGCAGGGTGTAATTTGCATGAAATAAGCAGATTCCAGAAAGCCTGCATTGGATAGTCTGCTTGAGAGTTTTGTATTAATAGCACATTGAAACTTGATGAGCACCTGAGCTGTATGTGATCACAGAGCTAAAACTGCTGTGATCGCACTGAACACCTTGTTAGCTTCTTCCTCAGGATATAATGAAAGCGCCCACAGGCACAGAAAAGGAAGGAGACATTTTAGGGAAAATGTGGTGCCTGTCCTCTTGTCAGGCATATAATTGTTTTTAACAGTGTTGACTAATGATATCAGACACTGGCAGCTAATTATCTGAAGTGATTTTTAAATAGTTGCATTGGATAATTAATTTCCACAAATGATAAATTACAACATTCAAATGTCCTTCATCCAAATGCGATTCAGAAGGTTGTGACATTCTGATAGCAAATACTGCATTTACCTTTTAAGGATTTTTGGTACCTTTAATTGTTGTCCTGTTTTTATACGTAGGTGAAGTTTACCTGGCAGTGAAGGTGACATACACAAGCTTTGACCAATTTTTCCTGTCACCAAATCCTCCAGCATTTCTCTGAATATCAAATCATGTATTTTCATTCTGTGTATCTGTGAAGCCCACAAATGACAAATAGGAGGGAAGGTTTCTTCAATTTCTTACTGTAATCAAAAATACAGCATTCATAAAACTTGATATGGATATTCTCACAGGTCAATGAGATGTGTGAGGATGAAAGAAGATATGTTTTATTCTCTGAAAAGTGCATTTATACAATTAGTGAGACCATAAGAATAAGTTGACATACGTAGTTCTTGCTTAGTGTAGGATTATGTATAATTTAACAGCTGAATATTTTAGAAAATCGGAACATGGCACATATCACAGGGCCTACTTATAAATAACAGGCATTTATAAATTGCTCAAGTTTTGCTTTTATGATGTTTTATTTCAGGCAAAAGAGACTGCTCTAGCTGATTTAAGCAAAAATTCATTTAGTAGAGGATGTAAATAGCCCAAAGTTGTTGAGAGGGCTGAAGACTCTAGACTGAGCTTCCAAGACCAACTCATATCACAACACAGAACTGGAAAGTTTCCACTACATTCGGGTAGCTCTGAACCAGATAGGTATTAGCCATGGTGCAGACTCCAGTAGCATCTCTTTCTACTTCAATCCAGAATCTACTGTAATAGGAAGCCAGTAATGCAGTGACAAACACAGGCCACAGTGTCTTTGCCTTGATTCACACAGGCATAACATGTGTTTGTGTTACTGAGAGATAGTGAGCTATCTGTATTTTCCTCCTTCCCTTGCATTTCTAACATCCTCACTCAATCCAAGTGTCCTGTGAGTTCATCTAGTTGGTGGAAGCAAAATTATAAGTCTCTTTGTTGATTCAGGGTGTCAGGGTAAGGTGACTACATATGGTCTATGACACCCCAGGGTTTTCACTGAAGTTGTAGGTTATTGATTTTGAGTAGTGCAGTTTCTCCAAATGTGTTGTTCTTAGTGTTATGGCTGTCCAAAACCTTTGTCTCTTCATACAAACTTGAGAATAAGTATGTAAGATATTCAGAATTAACTTGCTGAGATTTCTCTGACACTATAGTAACAAGTGGGGAAGAATTTCCCTCAATGTTTTCTAACTCCATGAACATGAAATAGCATCTCTTTATTTTAAAAAAAATAAATTTTGGGGGATCCAAGATGGCGGACTAGAGGGAGGCTGCATTCCTTGTCGCTCCATAACTCCGGTTTCAAGCAGAGGATATGTTTCTTGGTGAGGCAGTTTTTGCTGCTTATCGATCTGCTGCTGTTTACCCCATTTGTCTGCTGTGACCACCTGCAGTCTGCCAGCATATCGATGCCTTTTTTGAGTGCAGATTGCTTACTGTCAGGCGCCTATCATCTGCCATTTGCCTGCCTCTCATCTGTCCATTGCCTGCCTTACACCTATCCATCACCCAACGCACGAGGTTCACCTCCCGATCGTCCGACAACAGTCAGCAAACTGATCGCCGAACACCAGTGGAGCACCAGTTGCCTGCTGTTGCCTGGAATTTCACTGTTACAGTATCTGCAGTTTTGATTACATGTGGCTGCCGCCATTTTGAGACAACAGCCAGGCCCATAGGACCCCTGGCCAGACTGACTGAGCCCCATCTCCAGGAGCCCTCAGACCAACCGATCACTCCCTGTCTCTGGGACCCTCACATCGACTGACTGGACCCTGCCGCCAGGACCCCCAGACCAACTGACTGCGCCCTATCGCCAGGACCCCACACCGACTACACCCAGCCTCTAGGATCCCGCAAGCACACCAAACACACCCGAACTCCAGGACCCCAGCCTGACCAACCGCACCCCGCCTCCAGGACCTCCAGCTGACCACGTCCACACCTAAGCTGCAGCTCCCCATTTGCCAATACATTTGGAAGCCAGAGCAGTCATCTTGGATAATCCTGGAAGGCGGAACTCCGATCTTTAGGTGGGGCAAATCCCATCCTGAGATGCCTGCTGGAGACTTGAAGCTCAATGTCAGATACCTCTCATGCATCAGGCTACTGAAGATTGGGAGGTTTGCATACTATATGACTGTTATAGTGTAGATTTTCTTTTTTCTCCTTTTTGAAAAATTTTAAGTTTTTATTTCTTTACTTTTCTTGCTCTCTTTTCCTTTTGTTTACCTGTTCCCTCAGAGTCTCTTTCTCCCTTTTTTGCATGCTAACATCCAATTTCTTTTGATTACACTCTCACACTTTCTATTATCTGGAACTTCTGTATATTCTTTTCTTAATCCCATTAACAGCCACATTCTACATCCCTCTGCATCCTCTTTGTCCTCCATTAGAAACTGCAGACCTTATTGAAAATCTGTTTGTTTTACTGAAGATAATATTTGAACTCATTCTGTTTATTATGACAATTTTGTTATTGTCCTCATAGGGGCTATTTGGTCTAGGATTGCATAGTGTCTGAATTGGGCACTTGTTGGGACTAATGACACGTTAACTAACTCAGGCTGACTCCTTACTTCCTCAAAGGCGGTTCCAATAGTTAATGACAATAAATCGGACCACCATCAGGAATTGGTTAACAACAGTTCCGCGAACGTGATCAGCTTGTGCTTGCCATATAGTCCTATGGGACTCTCACCTGCGTGAACCCCCCATGCCTTGCTGACCTTTAAGCTGATTGTTTCCCACCTAGCCCCCACCCTACATAAAAGCTGTGTGATTTCCTCAATAAACGAGATTCCTACTCTGCCTTGTGCACTGACAGACCTCCCGGCTCTGGTGTGTTTCCTTTGCCGCCAACACTCATCATCCTGCTCGGCCCAGTATTCTCCTCAGGCAGGCCCTGAGGAGGTACATTGGACCTTGTTGCCCGACAGGGAGCAACAACTGGTGTGCCGTGTGAGGAACACAAAGTCGCTGACAGGCCAATCGGACTCCAGGTGAGTGTACTCCCATAAAATATGGGACAGTCCAATTCCAAGACTGACCCATCCCTTGCCTGCCTTAGGATTCTCCTTAGAAGTAGAGGATTAGAACTCTCAGATAGCCAGGCATTTCAGACGTGGAAGGCCCTCACTAAGGCAGCCCCTTGGATGCCTGAAGCAAACTTGTTTGGTCCACATGGGATCGTGAAGAACAACTTGTTAGGAAGAGGGAAATCAGTTTAGGGGAGGGTCCCCCATTGGGAGTCTGCCCTACATTATCCGCCCTTAAGGCCTGCTTCTCTCTAGGACCTCCCAAAGGGGGCTCCAAGGTTCCCCCCATAGAGCCGCTGCCTCTGGATGGCGAGAAACTTCCCGGCAGCCATTTTATGATCAGGCAGATGGAAAGGGATTCCTTATCTTCAAGTCTCTTCTTTCTTGCGCTTCTCTGCTCTTCCTGCAAACTCGAATGCCTCCTTCTTCTCCCCTTCTTAATCCCTCCTCCTCCTCCTCCAACTTCGACTCAGCTGTTTCTGCTTCCATTCTGCAGCCCAGCCCAGCCCACCTAGTCCTTCTGCCCGGAGGTCCCACATACGCTGGTGTTGAGGGAGTAACCATCAGTGGCATGTCCTAGTAAGGAGTATGATATAGTAGCCCCATTCCCCACAAGTAGTGGGAGATAATTGTTTCATAATTTTCTGCGTCCAAACCTGAATTGAACCAGGAGAAAGGGTTAAAATGCCCTAGGCACAAAGTTTCTGCTAAAACCTGTCAGCTCCTTCCAGATCTCATTGAAATGTAAATGACATTGAAATGTAAATGGAGGAAGCCAGAATGCTTGGTAGGAGACCAGTCTCAAACCCAAGGGGGGGAGAAAAAAAAAGGAGCAAAAAGAGTCTTATCTAAACTCCAGCAAAAATAAATTTTATGGTGCTTTACTAAAGTAATTAACGGTCATCTCATTTTTCCAGCTGTGTGATTTCCTCAATAAATGAGGAAATTCCTCTTGTTTTTTTTTGAATTCTACATTTTTTTTGAGCTCATGACTTTTTTGATCAGTTCTATTTTTTTATTCAACTAGAATTTTTGAACATCTGTTACATTGCAATGGAGAATCATCTATAAAGTTACAAGGCCTTTGATTTTGTGTCATTTGTATGTCATGCTGTCTGATGTCATGTTTTGTTTGTATCAAAATTGAGCACTTCTAAAATTAAAATTTAAAAATGGATCCAAATATTTTTAATTCACGTGATTTAAAAAGTTTCAATTTAAATTGGGTAAACTAATAGAAGTAAAATGTCTTTAAAATTAACAAGTCTCTAGGTGGTCAAACTAATAAAACATTGATGTTTATACAATGTCTAACATCAATTTTTCTAGGACTTTTCTTCAATAGGAAAGAGATGGCAGATACTGTTTACACTTGTCTGACATCTTTTTTTACACTTGTCTGATATCTTGTTTTTTTTTTACAATAAGATGAGTGTCTTAGAGTTGACATGTATGGGATTACTCAAACGTGTTTGTTAGAGACATCTGATTAATTTACAAGTTATTCCATGGAGTAACATACCTAAAAACATTATTCTTTGTAAATCTATCATTTAATATTCTATATAGGACCTGTCATCAATAGGGTATATGTAAGATTTGTTAAATGTATTTCTAAAAGTTATTGAGAACCTGATTTGTTTAAAGGTTAAGCATGAAAGCATTTTGCCACTTTGCCACACAAAAGGAAACTTAAAAGCTCTCTCAGCCTTTCTTTAATTCATGTTTTAGATATAATGTTAAATTGTGTTAACTAATGTTAATGTAGACTCAAGAGTCAATATATGTAAACTGCTTAAAATGACATTTAAGAAAGAGTATAATGCTCAGTAGCAAAAATGGGACAACAGTGATTAAGATTAGGGTCTCTGACCTCATGACTTTGGCCAGTGGACTTCCTTGAGAGCTACACAGAGCTCCTAACATTGCACTTTGCAGCTCTACCATCTTATATCTAAAGGCTCAACTTGATTCCTTGGCCGCAGTTGTCCTGCAATGGTGAAGGAAGGAGGGCTTTGCCTGTTCCTTGGTGAAGAGTGCTGTTTCTATGCCAAATGCTCTGGCATTGTACAAGATAAAATCAAAAACCTACAAGAAGATCTGGAACATCGTAGGAGCGAGCTCCAATCTAATTTCCTCTGGACTGGGTTACACGGGTGGCTCCCTACCTCCTCCCACTTATGGGCCCGCTAATCACCATTATCCTGTGTTCACCTTTGGGCCTTGCATAATCAATAAGCTTATCCATTTCCTGAAAGGCTAGGCTAAGTCTGTGCAGCTCATGGTGGTCTGACAGCATTATACCGCCCTTCATGATGATGGGGAGCCCTATAGGATCATGGATGACTTGTATCAGGACACTGGGGTCTAAGGGTCTCTCCCTTAAGCCATGCTCCTCCTGAGGGGCCCGCCTGAAGTGCTAAGGTGGTAGTCAATGACAGATAAGATCTTCAGAGGAGGACAACCTAAGACAGGCACACCTTTGAGTAAGGTGGACCCCCAAACTGCTAGGGTGATGTTCCATGATGGGTAAGACCCTCCCAGGGGCAACCTAAGACAGACACACCCTTAATATAAAACGAAAAAGGGGGATATGTTGGGACTAATGACACGTTAACTAACTCAGGCTGACTCCTTACTCCCTGGCGAGTGAGCAAGATCAAGGTCTCAAAGGCAGTTTAAATAGTTAATGATGATAAATTGGACCACCATCAGGGATTGGTTAACAACAGTTCCACGAACGTGATCAGCTTGTGCTTGCCATATAGTCCTATGGGACTCTCACCTGTGTGAACCCCCCCATGCCTTGCTGACCTTTAAGCTAATTGGTTCCCACCTAGCCCCCACCCTACAAAAAAGTTGTTTGATTTCCTCAATAAACGAGATTCCTGCTGTGCCTCGTGCGCTGACAGACTTCCCAGCTCTGGTGTGTTTCCGTAGCCGCTGACACTCATCATCCTGCTTGGCCCAGTATTCTCCTCAGGTGGGCCCTGAGGAGATACATTGGACCTTGTTGCCTGACAGGGAGCAACAGGCACTGCTAATATTGATCTCCCTTTAAAGAAAAGGTTTTGGAAACCTATAGGGCCACTATAAGCCTATAGATGGAAATCTGCAATACCCCAGATCTGCACTGCTAGAGAGGAAGACATATGAACAACATGAAAAAACAAGGGAAGAAAATGATCCAAACAAATCTAGATTCAATATTAATAGAATCAATGACAGTATGGTAGAAGAAATGTCAGAAAAGGACTTCAGATTATACATAATTGAGATGATTCATGAAGCAAAGGATGAGATAAGAGAGCAGATGAAGGCAATGAATGATAATACCAATAAGCTGAAAGAGCACCTGCAGGAAGCAAAAGATCATTTCAACAAAGAGATGGAGATTCTCAAAAAAAAAAAAAGGAAATCCTTGAAATGAAGGAAACAATAAACCAAATAAAAAACTCAATGGAAAGCATCATCAAAAGACTAGACCACTTGGAAGACAGAACCTCAGACATTGAAGATAAAATATTTAATCTTGAAAATAAAGTTGCCCAAACAGAGAAGATGGTAAGAAATCATGAACAGAATCTCCAAGAACTATGGGACATCATGAAAAGAACAAATTTAAGAATTATTGGGATTGAGGAAGGCACAGAGATCCAAACCAAACCAAAGGAATGAACAACCTATTCAATGAAATAATATCAGAAAATTTCCCAAACCTGAAGAATAAAATGGAAACTCAAATACAAGAGGTTTACAGAACACCAAATGCACAAAATCACAACAGATCTACACCAAGGCACATTATAATGAAAATGCCTAACATTCAAAATAAAGATAGGATTTTGAAGGCTGTGAGAGAAAAGCATCAGATTACATATAGGGAACAGCAATATGGATAGTAGCCGACTTCTCAAACCAGACTCTAAAAGCTAGAAGGACCTTGAACAACATATTTCAAGCTCTGAAAGAACATGGTTGCCAACCAAGAATCCTATACCCAGCAAAATTAACCTTCATATTTGAAGATGAAATAAAATCCTTCCATGATAAACAAAACTTAAAAGAATTTACAAATGGAAAGTCTGTGCCTCAGAATGTTCTCAATGAAATATTCCATGAGGAGGAAATGAAAAACAACAATGTAGGTTAGCAAAGGGAGGAACTACCTTAGAGAAAAACCACTCAAAGGAGAAACCAAGCCAAGTTAAAAACTAAAAATAAGCCCAAATGACTGGGAATACAAATCATATCTCAATAATAACCCTGAATGTTAATGGCATAAACTCATCAATCAAAAGACATAGACTGGCAGAATGGATTAAAAAGAAAGACCCACCAATATGCTGCCTGCAAGAGACTCATCTCATAGAAAAAGACATCCACAGACTAAAGGTGGAAGGATGGGAAAAAAACCTACCACGCACATGGACTCAGGAAAAAAGCAGGGGTTTCCATCCTTATATCAGATAAAGTGGACTTCAAGCCAAAGTTAGTCAGAAGGGAAAAAGAAGGACATTTCATACTACTTAAGAGAACCATAAATCAGGAAGATATAACAATAGTAAGTATTTATGCCCCAAACAATGCTGCATCCCTGTACATGAAACAAATCCTTCTCATTTTCAGGAATCACATAGATACAAAACAATAATTCTGGGTGACTTTAACGCACCACTGTCACCACTAGAAAGATCTTCCAAACAAAAACCAATCAAAGAAACCATAGAACTCAATAACACAATCAATAACCTTGACTTAATAGACATATATAGAATATTCCATCCATCAACGAGCAGATTCACTTTCTTCTCAGCAGCACATGGAACGTTCTTGAAAATAGACCATATGTTATGCCACAAAGCAGCCCTTAAGAAATGCAAAAAATTGAGATACTGCCTTGTGTTCTATCAGATCATAAGGGACTGAGCATAGAAATCAATGACAAAATAAAAAACAGAAATTATTCCAACACCTGGAGACTAAATAATTTGCTACTGAATGAAACATGGATAACAGAAAACATCAGGGAGGAGATTAAAAACTTCTTACAGGTCAATGAGAAGGATGATACAACATATCAAAATCTCTGGGACACTATGAAAGCAGTACTAAGAGGAAAATTCATTGCATGGAGCACATTCCAGAAAAGAATGAAAAGTCAACAACTAAATGACCTAACATTACAGCTCAAGGCTCAAGAAAAAGAAGAACAGAATAACAGCAAAAGTAGTAGAAGGCAGGAAATAATGAAAATTAGAGCTGAAATCAATGAAATTGAAACAAAAGAAACAATTCAAAAAATTGACAAAACAAAAAGTTGGTTCTTTAAAAAAGTAAACAAAATAGACAAACCCTTAGCCACACTAACAAAGAGAAGGAGAGAGAAAACTCAAATTACTAAAATTCATGATGAAAAAGGAAATATCATGACAGACTCCACTGACATACATAACATAATGAGAAGCTACTTTGAAAATCTGTATTCCAACAAAATAGAAACTACCGAAGACATTGACAAATTTCTAGAGACATATGCTCCTCCCAAACTGAACCAGGAGGACATACACAATTTAAATAGATCAATATCAAGCAATGAAATAGAATAAGCCATCAAAAACCTACTATCCAAGAAAAGAACAAGACCAGACAGATTCTCAGCCGAGTTCTACAAGACCTTCAAAGAAAAACTCATTCCGATACTTCTCAAAGTATTCCAGGAAATAGAAAAGGAGGGTACCCTACCAAACGCATTATATGAAGCTAATATCACCCTCATATCGAAACCAGGCAAAGACACATCAAGGAAAGAATATTTTAGACCAATTCATTGATGAATATAGATGCAAAGATCCTTAACAAAATATTGGCAAACCGTATCCAAAAACATATCAAGAAAATCATGCACCACGATCAAGTGGGGTTCATCCCTGGAATGCAAGGATGGTTTAGCATCCATAAATAAATAAACATAATCTATCATGTCAATAGACTTAAGGATAAGAATTATGTGGTTATATCAATTGACTCAGAAAAAGCGTTCGACAAAATACAACACCCCTTCATGCTCAAAACACTAGAAAAATAGGGATAGTAGAAACATACCTGAACCTTGTAAAGGCTATTTATGCTAAACCCATGGCCAACATCATTCTTAATGGAGAAAAACTGAAACCATTCCCTTTAAAAATGGGAACAAGACAGGGATGTCCTCTTTCACCACTTCTATTCAACGTTGTCCTCAAAACTCTAGCCAGAGCAATTAGGCAGACTAAAGAAATTAAAGGGATACAAATAGGAAAAGAGGAACTTAAGCTGTCACTATTTGCTGATGACGTGATTCTATATTTAGAGGATCCAAAAACCTCCTCTAGAAAACTTCTAGACCTCATCAATGAATTCAGCAAAATAGCAGGCTATAAAATCAACACACATAAATCTAAAGCATTTTTATATGCAAGCGACAAAACATCTGAAAGGGAAATGAGGAAAACAACTTCATTTGCAATAACCTCCAAAAAACACAAAAATACTTGGGAATCAATCTAACCAAAGAGGTAAAAGATCTCTACAATGAAAACTACAAAACATTGAAGAAAGAAATTGAGGAAGACCTTAGAAGACAGATAGATCTCCCATGTTCTTGGATATAAAGAATTAATATTGTCAAAATGGCCGTACTACCAAAAGTGCTATTCAGATTCAATGCAATTCCAATTAAAATCCCAATGATGTACCTTACAGAAATAGAGCAAGCAATCATGAAATTCATCTGGAAGAAAAAGAAACCCAGAAGAGCTAAAGCAATCCTTAGCAGGAAGAATGAAGCAGGGGGTATAGCAATAGCAAAACTTCAACTATACTACAAAGCAATAGTGACAAAAAGGGCATGGTATTGGCACCAAAATAGAGAGGTAGATCAATGGTACAGAATAGAGGACACGGACACAAACCCAAATAAATACAATTTTCTCATACTAGACAAAGGGGCCAAAAATATGCAATGGAGAAAAGATAGCCTCTTCAACAAATGGTGCTGGGAAAACTGGAAATCCATATGCAACAGAATGAAACTAAACCCCTATCTCTCACCCTGCACAAAACTCAACTCACAATGGATCAAGGACCTTGAAATCAGACCAGAGACCCTGCATCTTATAGAAGAAAAAGTAGGTCCAAATCTTCAACTTGTTGGCTTAGGATTAGACTTCCTTAACAGGACTCCCATGGCACAAGAAATAAAAGCAAGAATCAATAACTGGGACAGATTCAAACTAAAAAGCTTTCTCTCAGCAAAGGAAACTATCAGCAATGCGAAGAGAGAGCCTACAGAGTGGGAAAAAATCTCTCCCACTCATACTTCAGATAGAGGACTAATTTCCAGAATATATAAAGAACTCAAAAAACTCTACACCAAGAATGCAAATAATCCAATCACCAAATGGGCTACGGATATGAACAGATGCTTCACAGAAGAAGATCTACAAGCAATCAACAAACATATGAAAAAATATTCACCATCTTAAGTAATAAGAGAAATTCAAATCAAAACTATACTAAGATTCAATCTCACCCCAAATAGAATGGCCATTATCAAGAATACAAGCAACAATAGGTGTTGCGGAGGATGTGGGGAAAAGGTACACTCATACATTGCTCTTGGGGCTGCAAATTAGTGCAACCACTCTGGAAAGCAATGTGGAGATTCCTTAGAAAACTTGGAATGGACCCACCATTTGACCCAGCTATCCCACTCCTCGGCCTATAGCCAAAGGATTTAAAATCAGCATACTACAGAGATCCAGCCACATCAATATTCATAGATGCTCAATTCACAATAGCCAGATTGTGGAACCAACCTAGATGTCCTTCAATTGATGAATGGATAAAGAAACTGTGGTATATATATACAATGGAATATTACTCAGGTATAAAGAATAATAAAATTATGGCATTTGCAGGCAAATGGATGAAATTGGAGAAAATCATGCTAAGTGAGATAAGCCAATCTCAAAAAACCAAAGGACCAATGATCTTGCTGATAAGCAGATTATGACACATAATGGGGATTTGGGGGTGCAGGAATAGAGGAAGGAGGGACTTTATAGAGGGAAAAGAGGGGTGGGAGGGGTGGGAGGCAGGCAAAAATAACAGAATGAATCAAACATCATTACCCTATATAAATGTATGATTATACAAATAGTATGCTGTTACTCCATGTACAAACAGAAACAACATGTATCTCATTTGTTTACAATAAAAATAGATTTAAAAAAATAAATTTTTTGTATGATTAAGCTATAGAACCTGATATATGGGATACACAGAGATAATGAAAATGTTACTTTGAAGAAAATTACACATTTATCATCCCATATCACCCGTTTTTGTTGCCATAGCAAGAATAGCTGAACTATACTCATTTAGCATAAATGCCATATATAGTACAGTTGTATCACCTACAGTCCTCAAGTACATTAGATTTTTAAACTTGCTCATTCTGTACATTGCCACTTGGTATCTTCTTCCCTCCATTTTCCCACGTCCGCTTCCCCTCCCGTCAGCACTCTTTTGTTACCTAGCTGTTAAACTCTTCCAAATAATACAAGCAGAGGGCATACTTCCAAACACATTTTATGAGGCCAAAATGACCTTTCAAGTATTGACCTTATATGTGACCTTGCTAAATCACTTATTTCCAAGAGTTTTTGTTTTACTCTTTAGGATTTTCTGCATAGATTACAATATCATCTGAATATAAAGACATTTTGTTTCTTTCTTTCAAATGTATGTTGTTTTCTTTATTCTTGAACTGGTGAGGGCTTTCCATATGATGTTGAATGGAAATAGTGAAAAGGGGTACCCTTGCTTTTCTCTTGAACTTAGCGAAAAATCATTCAATTTCTCACATTAAGTATAATGTTTTCTTGAGGTATTTTGTAGATGTTATTTATAAGACAAAGATTTTTTATTATGGATAGATATTGGATTTTGCCAAATAATTTTGCTATTTCAACTCATATGTTTTCTTCTTCAGCATGTTGATGTGGTGGATCATGTTGAGTATATTTTAAAATGTTGAACCAGCCTTGCATACCTAGAATAAATCCAACTTTGTCAATGTGTGCAGTTTCACACATTGTCTTATTTTATTTGTATTTTGTTGAGGCTTTTTGTGTTTGTGTTACTGTGAAATAGTGAGTTATACATTTCCTTTTTTGCGATGTTTTCATTTGGTTAGGGTGATATTGGCCTCACAGAATGCATTAGGCAGTATTCTCTCTGCTTCTGTTTGGGGAGAGATTGTAGAGAACTTGGAAAACTATCAATTTAGGGTAGAACTCACCAGTGAATCACTGGAGATTGATACTTTCCTATTTGGAAGGATATTAATTATTGATTCAATTTTTTAGTAAATATATGGTACTATTCAAACTTTCTATTTCTTCTTTTGTGAATTTTGTTAGTTTGTATTTTTTAAGCAGTTGATCTGTTTCATGTAGGTTACCAGTTTTGTGGGTTAGGTTTGGTTGTTTATAGTGCTCTTTTATTATCTTTAAGGGTCACATGATTAGTTATGATAATCTCTCTTTCCTTTATGATGTTGGCTCATTATGTGTTCTCTTCATTTATTGTCTTGTTAGCCTGGCTAGAATTTTTATCAATTTATAGATATTGTCAAAAGACCAATTATGATTTTGTTGATTTTTCTATTATTTACTGCTTTTCAATTTTCTTGATTTCTGCTTTAATTTTTATGATTTTCACCCCCTGATTGTTTCTTGTTTGCTTTAGGACTTCACTTGCTGTACTTTTACTTGAAACTTGGGTTATTGATTTTAGAACTTCCTTTGCAATATGAGACTTTAATGCTATAAATTTCTCCATCTAAACAACTCATTATATCCCATCAATTTTGGTAATCTGTAATTCGATTTTCATTTACTTGAAAATATTTCTAAACTTCTCTTGAGAATTCTTAGAGTAATGGGTTGTATAAATCTGTGTCACTTATTTCATAATATTGAGGGATTTTACAAAGAATCCTTTAAATTTTATTGTGGCAGAAGTCTTTTTGTATAATTTGATTTTTTATAAATTTTAAAGTATGTTGTATGGCCCAGAAAGTGTTATATCATTGTTTTCATGTGACCTTGAGAATATAAATTCTGATATTGTTGGATGGAATATTCTGTAAATGTCAATTTCATCAAGTTGATAGGTAGAGCTCTTCAGTTCATGCATATTCTTACTAATTTTCTAGCTCCTTCATTGATCATTTACTGATAGATGGTTATTGTACACACCTTAACACTTGCTTGTTTAGTTCTCCTTTCAGCCTTGTCAGTCTTTGGCTCATGCATTTTGGTACTGTTTGTTAGTTACATACAGATTTAGAATTTTTATGTCTTCCTGAATAATTAGCCCCTTTATTATTTCTTTATCTTTCATAATCTTTGCTCTAAAGTCTGCTTTATCTGAAATTAATGTAGCTACTCCAGCTTCATTTTGATTAGTGTTAGCCCAGTAGACCTTTCTCCAGAACTTTATTTTTAAATTATCTGAGTCTTCATATTTAAAATGAGTTTCTTACAAAAGAAAGTGTCCATCCTGAAAACTTCTTTTAGTTGGAGTGTTTAGACATTTTGAAGTTATTATTGATATAACTTGAATGAACATTCACCATCTTAATGTTTTCTGTTATTTGCTTTTGTTCCTAGTTTTTTTCCCTCATTATCTTTCACTGCCTTCTGTGTTTTCATTTAATACTTTATATGGGTCCATTTTATTCTTAGCATAATTTCTTTCTTAAATTTCTTATGTTGTTGACCCAGATTTTAAAATATATAACTTTAGCATGAGCCCATCTTCAAATAGCACTCTGTCACTTCCAGATGTATTATGGGTAACTTATAAGAATATTTCCACTTTCTCTTCTTGTCACTTCTGATATTTATGTCATTCATTTCACTTAGACATATGCTATATTTAGCCCATATATTGTACTATTGCTGCCTTAGTTTTACTTCAGATCAAGTAAGAATAAGAAAAATAAAAGCCAGTTTTAACCTTCATTCATCCCTTCTCCTATGCCCTCCTTTTCCTTAAGTAGGTCTAATTTTTGACCTTTACTTATTTTTTTTCCTGGAGAACTTTGTGTGTTTTCTTTCTTTCTTTCTTTCTTTTTTTTCTACATTTTTGTAGGGTAGATGATCTGTTAGTCATGAATTTCCTCAGATTTTGTTTGAGAAAAGTCTTCTACATTTTTATGGGATAATTTTTGCTGGATATAGAATTTTCAGATTTAAAAAAAAATACTTCCCAGTATTTTGCCCAGCTCTGTTTTTGATTTTGTGGTTTCTGTTGAGAATATATAATTCCTATCGTTGTCCCTCTATGGATAGGTTTGTTTTTCTCTGACTTTCCTTTTCTGTGATTTGGCATGTCATTAATTAAAAACATCTTTAATAATCACTTCAAAATTTTATGTTAGTTTCCCTATTTCTTCTTTTTATGGTATTTCAGTTATGTGTTTGCTATACCTTTGAAACTTTTCTATAGTTCTTGGATATTGTTTAGTTTTTTGTTATTTATTTTCCTTCTTTACAATTCAGTTTAGGAAGTTACATTCTACATGTTTTGGAGCACAATGATTCTCCAGCTGTGCTCAGTCTACTATTGAGCTCCTCAGAGTTCTGTTTCATTGCCATTACTCTGTGTATTCTAAATTTCTTGAGGCTCCTTTAGATATTTTAGATTCCTTTAGAATTTCCATCTCTCCACCTTCATTATTCATCTGTTCTTGTGCTTACCTACTTTTATCCAGTAAATTACTTCACATATTAATAACTATTTCAATATTCTCTCTGATAGTTGTATAAAATATTGTCATTTTTGGTTCTGAAAAGTGTTTTGTCATTTTAAACTGTGTTTTCATCTTGCTTTTTGTGATGCTTTATATTTGATAACTGGAACTGAAGTAATAAGGCTTTTAATGAAAGGATTCTTGTTAGTCCAACTAGGACTAACAATGTTTGCTCTAGGTGTAGATATTAGAGGCTTCACATTCCACTAATACCTTTTTGACTTTTTGTTTATCTTCCCTCTTGACTTTTGATTTCACTAAATACTGCCTCTCAAGAGTAGCTGTCTTAGAACTCTCTTTCAGCTTTTGTACTCTTTTATTACAGTGGAATCTGTTAGTGTGGTGGTAAAGAGTAAGGGTAAAGAAACAGTCTATAGCTTTCTTATTAAATCTCAGTCTTTTAATAGGCTTCTGCCTTGGGTCTGTGTCCTTCACAAGTGCTTCTCCCGGGGTCAAGCTGACCCCTCAGACTCATACTAAATCTGCAGCATTCTAAATCTGTGTCCTTGAGGCACTGTCCACTATTGACATTATGCTTTTTATTGTTGGTGATGTTTTGTAGATGAGGCAGGGAGACTAAATTGTACTAGAGTCAGGGAAGTACCCTTCCTACAGATGGATAAAGCTTTGGCAGAGTCCTTTCCCTGTACAGCTATGGGCTTTGTTTTGGAGAAGTTTACGATGGTTACTCTCTCTCTCTCTCCTTACAGAGCTACAGGGGATCTTGAACTTTCACTATAAGAACCTGATTCGGTAATAGGAAACTGTAGTATTGCTTTTTTATGGATTGTTTTTGTAGAGGAGATAGCCAAAAGCTTTTATGTGGCCTTTACTGCCATAATGTCCCTCAACATATGAATTAGCGATCCAAAGGAGACTCTGCCACATTGCTGAGTATGTCTATTACAACTATACATTCACACACTAAAAAGATAAGTGCAGGGATTTTGGTGTTAAGTGTGTCTTAAATTTTCCTACCTGTCTGGAGGTGGTTGATTTTGTCATTGCCTAAGATGCAGGAACCTTACAACACTTTCTGGATTCTTCAAAAAGCAATTATTTTGGATCAGCATAACCATAGAGGGAAGAAGAGTATAGGATTTACTGTTTCAGCATCTTTTTCATGGTCCCCCAGTTCAGTCACTCTTAAGTAGAGAAAAGGTAAGAATTATTCTCTTCCATTAAACTTCTAGAAGAGATTAGACTATCACCTGTAAACTAATGGTAGTAAGTATAAAATAAGACTTTTTAAAAAAATACTATTATATTGATTCATTGTACACACATGGGGTATGACTTTCATTTCTTTGGTTGGACACAAAGTAGAGTAACACCATTTGTATAATCATACATGTACATACAAAGTAGAGTAACACCATTTGTATAATCATCATGCAAACATTACCTCATTCTATTACCTTTCCTTCCCCCCATTCACATCCCTCATTTTCCTCTACACAGTCCATCCTTCCTCCATTCTTGCCTTACCCCCCTCCCCACTTTATGTATCATCATCAGAGAAATCATTTGACCTTTGGTTCTTTGGGATTGGCTTATTTCATTTAGCATGATATTCTCTAACTCCATCAATTTACCTGCAAATGCCATAATTTTATTCTTTATGGCTGAATAATATCCTATTGTGAATACATACCACAGTTTCTTTATCCATTCATCAA
Source organism: Sciurus carolinensis (assembly GCF_902686445.1). Classification (NCBI taxonomy): domain Eukaryota; kingdom Metazoa; phylum Chordata; class Mammalia; order Rodentia; family Sciuridae; genus Sciurus; species Sciurus carolinensis. The sequence continues at coordinate 141,270,791 of NC_062214.1, forward strand.
CTGAAGGGCATCTAGACTGGTTCCACAATCTAACTGGATGAATTGAGCTGCTGTAAACATTGATGTGGCTGCATCACTGTACTATGCTGATTTTAAGTCCTTTGGGTATAGGCCAAGGAGTGGGATAGCTGGGTCAAATGGTGGTTCCATTCCAAGTTTTCTAAGGATCTCCATACTGCTTTCCAGAGTGGTTGTACCAATTTGCAACCGAACCAGCAACATGAATGTACCTTTTTTCCCACATCCTCATCAACACCTACTGTTGCTTGCATTCTTGAAAATAGACATTCTAATTGGGGTGAGATGAAATCTTAGGGTAGTTTTGATTTGTATTTTTCTTATTGCTAGAGATGGTGAACATTTTTTCATATATCTGTTGATTGCTTGTAGATCTTCTGTGAAGTGTCTGCTCATTTCCTTAACTCATTTATTGATTGGGTTATTTTTATTTTTGGTGCAAAGTTTTTTGAATTCTTTAAAGATTCTGGAGATTAGTGCTCTATCTGAAGTGTGTGTGGAAAAGATTTTCTCCCACTCTGCAGGCTCCCTTTTCACATTATTAATTGAGTCCTTTGCTGAGAAAAAGCTTTTTAGTTTGAATCTATCCCATTCGTTGATTCCTGCTTTTATTTCTTGTGCTTTGGGAGTCTTGTTAAGGAAGTCTGATCCTAAGCCAACATGATGAAGATTTGGAATTACTTTTTCTTCTATTGGGTGCAGGGTCACTGGTCTAATTTCTAGGTCCTTGATTCATTTTGAGTTGAGTTTTGTGCAGGATGAGCGATAGGGGTTTAATTTCATTTTACTTCTTATAGATTTCCAGTTTTCCCAGCACTATTTGTTGAAGAGGATATCTTTTCTCCATTGTATGTTTTTGGCATCTTTCTCTAGTATGAGATAATTGTATTTATGTGGGTTTGTCTCTGTATCCTCAATTCTGTATCATTGGTTTACCTGTCTATTTTGGCGCCAATACCATGCCATTTTTGTTACTATTGCTCTCTAGTATAGTTGAAGGTCTGGTATTGTCATACCTCCTGCTTTGTTCTTCCTGCTAAGGATTGCTTTGGCTATCCTGGTTCTCTTATTCTTCCAAATGAATTTCATGATTGCTTTCTCTATTTCTATGAGGTACATCATTGGGATTTGCATTGAATTTTTAGAGAACTTTTGGTAATATGGTCATTTTGACAATATTAATTCTTCCTACCCAAGAGCATGGGAGATCTTTCCATCTTCTAATGTTTAATTTCTTTCTTTAGTATCTTGTAGTTTTCATTGTAGAGGTTGAAACTCTTGTTAGATTGATTCCCAAATATTTTATTTTTTTGAGGCTGTTGTGAATGGGGTAATTTTCCTAATTTCTCTTTCAGAGGATTAATCACTTATTAATAGAAATGCATTAGATTTATGAGGGTTGATTTTAGATCCTACTATTTTGTTGAATTCATTTATGAGTTCTAGATGTTTTCTGATTGAATTTTTGGCTCCTCTAAATATAGAAACATGTCATTGGCAAATAGTGATAGTTAGAGTTCTTCTTTTCTTATTATTGTCCCTTTAATTTCTATGTTCTGTCTAATTGCTCTGACTAGAGTTTCCAGGACTGTGTTGAATAGAAGTGGTGAAAGAGGGCATCCCTGTCTTGTTCCACTTTTTAGAGGGAATCCTTTCAGTTTTTCTCCATTTAGATTGATGTTGACCATAGGCTTAGTATAAATAGCCTTTACAGTGTTGAGGTATGTTTCTACTATCCCAATTTTTTCTAGTGTTTTCAGCATGAAGCAGTGCTCTATTTTATTAAATGGTTTCTCAACATCTATTGAAATAATCATATGATTCCTAACTTTAAGTCTGTTGATGTAGTGAATTACATTTACTTATTTATGGATGTTGATCCACCTAGCATTCCTAGGTTGAAACCCACTTGATTGTAGTACACTATTTTTTAAATATGTTTTTGTATGTGATTTGCTAAAATTTTGTTAAGAATTTTTCCATCTATGTTCATTAGGGATATTGGTCTGAAGTTTTCTTTCCTTGATGTGTCTTTGTCTGGTTTTGGTATCAGTAATACTAGCCTCATAGAATAAGTTTGGAAGGGTTCCCTCCTCTTCTATTTCCTGGAATACTTTGAGGAGTGTTGTAATGTGTTCTTCTTTGAAGGTCTTGCAGAACTCTGTTGAGAATCCACCTGGTCCAGGACTTTTCTTGGTTGGTAGGTTTTTGATGGCATCTGCTATTTCATTGCTTGAAATTGATCTGTTTAAATTGTGTATGTCCTCCTGATTTAGTTGGGTGGATCATATGCCTTTGAGATTTTCTATTTTGTTGGAGTACATATTTTCAATTTAACTTCTAATTATATTTTATATTTCAGTAGCATTGTCATGATATTTCCTTTTTCATCACCAATTTTCAAAGAACAAAGTTTTTGTTTTGTCAATTGTTTGAATTGTAACATTTGTTTCAATTTCATTGATTTCAGCTCTGATTTTAATTATTTCATGTTTTCCACTGCTTTTGTTGTTGATCTGTTCTTCTTTTTCTAGGGCTTTAATCTGTAATGTTTGGTCATTTGTTTGTTGACTTTTTTCTTTTATTGAGTGTGCTCCATGCAATGAATTTTCCTCTTAGTACTGCTTTCATAGTGTCCCAGAGATTTTGATATGTTGTATTGGAGTTCTTATTTACACCCAAGAATTTTTTTTTCTCCCCCTGATGTTTTCTGTTATCTATGCATCATTCAACAGTGTATTATTTAGTCTCCAGATGTTGGAGTAGTTTCTGGTTTTTATTTTATCATTGATTTCTAATTTCATTCCATTATGATCTGATAGAATACAAGGTAGTATAACTTTTTTTTTTGTATCTTCTAAGAGTAGCTTTGTGGCATAACATGTGGTCTATTTTAGAGAAGGATCCATGTGCTACTGAGAAGAAAGTGTATTTGCTCAATGATGGATGACATTAACTCTTATTAATTCTAAATCATTGATTGTATCATTTAATTCTATAGTTTCTTCGTTTAGTTTTTGTTTGGAAGATCTATCCAGTGGTGAGAGAGGTGTGTTAAAGTCACCTAGTGTTATTGTGTTGTGGTCTATTTGTTTCCTGGAATTGAGAGGATTTGTTTGATGCATATTGATGTACAATTATTTGGGGCATAAATATTTATGATCATTATGTCTTGCTGATTTATGGTTCCCTTAAGCAGTATGAAATGTCCTTCTTTTCCCTCCTAACTAATTTTGGCTTGAAGTCTGCTTTATCTGATATGAGGATGGATACCCCTGCTTTTTTGCTGAGTCCGTGTGCATGGTATGTTTTTTCCCATCCTTTCACCTTTATTCTGTGGGTATCTTTTCCTATAAGATGAGTCTCTTGAAGGAAGCATATTGTTGGATCTTTCTTTTTAATCCAATCTGCCAGTCTTTCTCTTTTGATTGATGAATTTAAGGAGTCAGGGTTATGATTGAGATATAACTTTCATTCCCAGTCATTTTGGCTTTTTTTGTTTTTTAACTTGACTTGGATTCTCCTTTAATTGGCTTTTCCTTTAGGGTAGTTCCTCCCTTTGCTGACTTATATTGGTTTTCATTTCTTCTTCATGGAATATTTTGCTGAGAATGTTCTGCAGTTCAGGCTTTCTGTTTGTAAATTCTTTTCTCTTCTGTTTATCATGGAAGGATTTTATTTCATCGTCATATCTGAAGGCAAGTTTTGCTGGGTATAAGATTCTTGGTTAGCATCCATTGTCTTTCAGAGCTTGAAATATGTTCTGTCAGGCCTTTCTAACTTTTAGGGTCTGGGTTGAGAAATCTGCTGATAATCCTATCAGTTTCCTCTTGTATGTAATATGATGCTTTTCTCTTGCTGCCTTTAAAATTGTATCTTTATTTTGTATGTTAGGTATTTTCATTATAATGGGCCTTGGTGTGGATCTTTTGTAATTTTGTACATTAGGTGTCCTATAAACCTCTTGTATTTGATTTTCCATCTCATTCTTCAGATTTGGGATATTTTCTGATATTATTTTATTGAATAGGTTGTTCATTACTTTGGTTTGTATCTCTGTGCCTTTCTCGTTCCCAGTTATTCTTAAATTTGGTCTTTTCACAATATCCCATAATTCTTGGATGTTCTATTCATGATTTCTTAACATCTTTTCTGTTTGGTTAACTTTGTTTTGAAGATTAAATATTTTGTCTTTGTTTTCTGAAGTTCTGTCTACTAAGTGATCTAGTTTGTTAGTTATGATTCTATTGACTTTTTAATTTGGCTTATTGTTTCCTTCATTTCAATGATTTCTTTTTGTTTTTTTCAAAACCTTTATCTCTTTTTGAAATGATCTTTTGCTTACTGCCTTTGCTCTTTTAACTATTCATTGGAATGATCACTCATTGCCTGCATGTGCTCTATTATCTCATCCTTTGCTTCTTGGATCATTTTAATTATGTACATTATGAACTTTTCTGACATTTCTTCTACCACGCTGTCATTGGATTTTATTGCTATAGCATCTAGGTTTGTTTGAGATGCATTCTTCCCTTGTTTTTTCATGTTGTTCATGTATCTTCCCCTCTAGCAGTGCTGATTCAAGGTATTGCAATTTCCCTCCATAGGTTGATAGTGTCCCTGTGAGTTTTTAATACCTCATCTTAAAGTGCAAGATCAATATTAACAGCATGCAATAAAAAAAAAAATGTGCATCCTTAACCCAAATAGTCCCCAGTAAGATATTCACAATATTGTCTTAATAAACAGAGATGATGAGTTTGATTATTATTTGCAGCATGAACAATGGGTTTTCAGTAAGGTCCACAATTTCTAATGGTGGACAAAGAGGTTGGGGGGGTATAGAATGTAACTTTAATGAGATAAGAATTGAGTCTATAGAGGTACTAGTTTGTAGGAATAGTGAAAGCGGAATCAAAAGAAATTGGTTGTTTGCATAAGAAAAGAGAAAGATTCTTCAAGGAAACAGATAAGAGGAAACAGCAATAAAAATAATAAAAAAAAGATAAGTAGGAATAATAGTAATAATACTATTAATAAAAAAAATCTACAGTAAAACTATACTATTCAAACCTCCTAGTCTTCAAGAGCCTGATGCATGAGAGGTACTTGATAATGCAGTGTCCCAAGAAGGGACTCCCTGGACTAAGGATGGTGGCATCCAGGTCTGGTCTAATCCATAACAGCGGGCAGAGGTGATCCCACTATTGATAGATGGGGAACCGAAGCATGCATGGAGACTACTGGACCTGGGGCGGAGACCACGGGCTGGGCCTGGGCAGAGTTGGAGACCACAGGGGTGGCTATGGGCCTGGACTGCTCTTCTCAGCTGTTCTTGAAGGCAATTTTCAGCATATAAAACTCAGCAAATTCTGTTAAACATGAACTTGCCTGTTCAAAATTCACCTTTTACCGTATTTCTGAGAATTTTGGTTAAAATTCATGTATGTACTATTATTCTTCAAGGACACTTGAGCTAGTTATAAAAGTTCCATTTTGTACTTTACTATCCAAATTATTTTATCGACCTTATTATTTATTTTCCCTGAAAATAATACATAAACTATGCATCTAAGTATAGGATGGAGTGTTTCATAATTTTAATAGTCCTCCATATATAGGGTAACCTGTGTATGTCATTTAGAGATCAAAGATAGTATTTTACAGTCAGTAGTCCAGACCTCTCCCTGATGTATCTGAGTTTCTTCCTTGTATGTATCCTTGAAATTTATGTAAGGTTTGATAAAGGCATGTTCTCTATTTGTGTGTCTGTCTTGAAAGCTCAACCCCTTGTTTTACACAGCTTTCAGAAAGTAAAGCCAAAATGCAAATATTTTGGCAGATGAGCATAAGGTAATTATTCTTCTAAAAACTTCTTGAGAGAAAAAATAAGCGTGCGGGGACTAGCAGATGATGCCTTCATTGTGTGTTGAAGAACCATGCCATTATCTACCTGTGGAAATGCTGCAAGTGTACTTGATCTCTCATGGCTTCATGATGTGTATCTGATGGGTGCACAACCATCATATATGCCATTAAATGTGAGACCAAGGAAAATATAATATGCTGTAAACATGAGACCAAGATTATCCACTACTAGGTCAATAAAAATGAAAGTTGTGGAATTTTTACATTTTTAAAATTTGCTTGACTTTTTATTAGAATTCTAATTGATTTTTATGATTTCTACAATTAAATAAAAATTAAATAAGCTCTATTAAACAAAAAAATGGGGAATGTTTTACAAGTTGAGTAATGGTAAAAGCATGGATATTTTTATTTTCTAATTTATATTAGAAATTATATTTCTAGTTAGATCACATATTGACTTGCCTAGTTTTTCCCTTCCCACAAAAGTTATTCATGTATCAATTCTAATTTTAATGTTAATCAATTTTATCTTATTAATACACTTATTGTTTCCTTATGTTTGTATTGCTGAATTTTCTAAATTCTCGATTGGCAAATTTTGTTCCCTTCCTTTTTTCTCATTTATATGTTAAGTGACATTTTAATTAAAATGAGATTTTATATATAATTTTCCAAAGATTATATTCAGTTTAACAGTGATGTCTGTTGTCTATTTTATTGAAGAGCCATGTAGAAGAGTATTATCAAATTAGCAAGTGTTTTTCTGAGTCTGCCTTATATTTAAATCTTATACATTACTTTCTGTTTTTGTTAATTTTGGTCAGCATCTGTAGACTGTGAGTTTTATAGTTACTTACACTTTCTTTTAGTCCCCAAATTTACCAATGGGTTTTGCAACTCATGCCTAGAATCTTTTCAAAAAAAGCATGGTGTCTGTTAATAGACAATAGCTCTCTGTATATGAATCTGTAGACTGCTGTTTGTGTTCTTATGAAGTTTTCCTTGTATTTTAAACAGATATCAAAATAATTACCCATTTTGATGTGGTCACTATGGGTCAATCTTAGGCCCACATAAAAAAAAGAGACATAAGAAAAACAATAATTTTAGGAGAAATACAGAAATATTTTTTACTAATATTAGTAATTTGCTAATATTAAAAGTATTTTTAATTCAAGATGAGGAATGATTTTTCAAACCAGCCATTGACATATCAACCATTAAAAATGATAATTCTGTTACATTATGTTAAAATACTATACTTATAAAGACACAATGAAGAACATGAAGACATTCCACACTGTGGGTAGAAGATATTTTTCATACATAACATGTAACCCTCAGAGAATCATGATTTAAATAACAACTAATAATACATAATTATCTCTGCATGTCCTGCTTGGTTGAGGAAAAGGGTTCCTGTTGGAGGCATGGTCTGACTGTGAACTAATCACTAAGAAATTTATCAAGAAAGACAGGAGACAATTATTTTAGAATGGGGGCCTGATGAGTTGATCCATTCATAAGGGTCTGGCTCTAACAAAAGGGAGGAGCCCAAGTTTCCTTTATTTATAGTAGTACAGATCAAAGGGTGACCAATAGGAGCTTCTTCATTGAGAAACAGATGGGGTGGGTGGAGCCAAGCAAGCCATTTTGCTGTAGTGGGTCATTGGCACTGGCTGGGGCCTGCAAATTCCAGTGGTGAACCAATCTGCAGGGAAACCACATACTCCAGGCAGCCTGGAACAATTTCTCATGATTGTCAGTTCCTGAGAGCCAGATTTCCCTGTCCAATAACTCAGCTAAGCCTGGTTTTATTTGCAGACCATGGAAGGCACTTGGCACATAATAATAACTCTGCATTGATTAAAAGTGAACAAGTTGATACGAAAATTAGCCAACAGAATAATAAACATTTTATAGAAGAGAAAAGAGAAATGTTCAATAAACAAAAATTATTTTCAACTTGATTGGTAATCAGGAAAGTGTTAATCAAAGTCATAGAAGTATAGCATTTGACACAATCTGGAATGGCAAAATTAAAATCGTAAGATTTTCTGAAAATGTGAATCAAAGAAAACTCTAACACTGATGTTGGCTTATAATTGGTATAGTTGCTTTGGGAAACAATTCAAAGTTATCTTGAGAAGTTGTGCATGGTTTTCTTTATGCTCAAGTAATGTCACTCCAGGGACCATAACAGAGTTACATTCTCCCATAGGTGTACCAGGAGATATATGCAGAAAACATTCACAGTTCATAGTAACTGTATTAGCACTAAACAAGAAATGACTCAAAATATTTTGATAGTAGAATGTATACAGAGGGATATTCTTAAACAACAGTGAAAATTCAATGAACAATCACCTGTAGTAATATGGGTGCACTTAAAACAATATGTCAAGTGAACTTTTTTTAAAGATGTCACGAGACTACTTTTATACAGAGGTCATCAAATTATCAAATATGTCTTTAGTGATCCATATATACTTAAAAAACAGATTATTTTTAAGTCACAAAATAGTTGTGATTGAGATATCTGCAAAGATACTAGAGTCATTATTGATAATCTAATACTTTACGTTTCAAGTTTACTAATTTGTATTTACAACTGACATTATATGTTAGGTTACATTTTATATTGTCATTATTACCTTAGAGATAGGTAAAATTTAGTATATTCTATAATATAAAATATAATATATATAAATATAATATAAATATATATAATATATATATAAAATATATAAAATATATATATATATATAAATTCTATAATTTTCTCTTGGGCTGATTTGTTTTACAATAAACTTATTAAAGGATTTATATGGTAAACAGCTGTTTCTGGAAAAGATAATCTGCATTTTATCTTGATTATTTTCAGAGAGAAGCTAAATTTCCTTGATTATTAGTCAAAACCTCTGGAGATTTATATATATCTTATACTAATTTTAAAAATTTCCAGGTAATATCATAGATTCATTTTATTTATCCATTTGTGTTCAGTCCTTTTCAGTGTATAATTTCAATGTTCCCAGAAAAGCAGCAGTTTTCAGCCTCATGTTAACTTTTTCCTGATTTCAAAGTAATGACAAAAAGCCATCTCTCCTTCTTTTCTGGGTAAATGGTACCATCTGTCCTAACTGGATTCTAAATGTATGACTCTAATACAGTAATTCATGGGGATGCATTAATTTGTGATAAAATTGATAGGTAGCAGACAGGAGCAGTGGGAACCTGAGGTTAAAGGGATAATTTTATAGACAGTGATTTCTTTTAAAAAGCAATTTAGTTAGGACCTCTCTGGCCTTGCTCTGTCTTAAGTCAATAGGATATGTTTCATTCTCCAGCAAGCAACTTGTTACCTGTAGGAGAAATGCAAGTCCCAAGACACACCCTGCCAATATGAAGAGAGCAAGTTACCCCCAAGGGGGGACCCTTGTGACCTTTATGTAGACCAAAAGTTTCCAGGACTCAGGAAGACAGCATAATTAGAAGTAAAGCCCACCAACCATAAAATCTGTAAGAACAAGTTTCAATTAGAACATGTCAGCCTAGGGTAATGTGACCCAGAATTGCCTTTTGCATGTCGTTATAATAGTAAAATTTCAACTGTGTGGGTTTTGTGTGGATGCCTATGGGTAATACCATGTGCAGTGGGGACTTGGAAGTCTTCTACAATCCTGCTGTCAGACAAAAGTCCAGAGTTGGACCTGAGCAGGACTCTCTGGAAAGTTCTCTGAGACTCCCAGTAAAACTGGAGGACAGTGGTGTGGCGGGGTACACCATCCTTCTCCTCTCTGAGAGGACCCATTCTCTACCTTTCTCCCTTAACAATGTTCCTTTTTGCTTTTTCCTTTCCCTTCTTATAAACTGCTACTTACTACCATGTGTGACTTGACTGAAATTCGTCCTGTGGGATTGCAAAGAGCAGATGGTCACAGGTGGCCACGTTTGTTCTGTGGGTGGACCTTGCTCTAACAAAATAAGTTAACTTTTGCCTTTTATTTATGTCTTGTGATTTTGGATAACTTGCAAGCTGACTGAGGTCTATAGTTTTCCTGTTATCTAGTTGATAATATGAGACTCGTCTTAAGCAAGTGAAATAATGAAGTATTATCAATTTGAACTAAATACATTGATGTAATTATAGTTCGATATTTAAATTATTATGCATAATAGTTCACTACATAAAGAATCAGCATGAGGTCTTGTTAAACCACACTATTCCAGAAAGGATTTTTCTGCCACTTTTTAAGTATTTAATACTGATACTTTTCAAATGAATAAAGCAAACCAGGTGCAGTGGCACATGCCTATAATTAAAGTGACTGGGATGGCTGCAGCAGAAGGGTCATAATTTTGAGGCCAGCCTCAGCAATTTAGTGAGATCCTCAGCAACTTAGTGGGACTCATTCCAAAATAAAAAAAATACAAAGGGTTGAGGATATACCTCATTAATAAAGCACCCCTGGGTTCAATCCCCAGTGCCAAAAAAGAAAAAAAAAAGATATGGGAAGTTTTAGCATAGCAAACCACTAGGAAAAGAAAATGCAAAATGTGATTATGCATTAAAGTGATTATTTAAGTAAAAAAAAAAAAAAAAAAAGGCTTCCTGTCTTCAAAGTTGACTTAGAACTAAATAGTAGTGGTGAAATGATTACATATAATTTTAGAGGATATTATTTCAGTAATTATATTTTTAAAAAATAAGATTTTCAAAGTACATATTTCTGTCTCATAATTAAAAATGATATAATGGGTTTAAATAACTTGACATTTCTGCTTTACACAAAACAGATTTAAATATCAGGCCGTATCCAGGTGATAGAAATCTTCCCTTCTTCAAATTTATTTGTCATCCTTCTATGTTATCATTTGAATTTGAGTTAGTTAAATATTTTCTGAGTTGAATATTGCATATGTTAAAATGATTCTTCTAAGCTAAACTAACCAGATTAGTTACAGCTCAGGAGAGAGTTTGCAAAATAATATTGCTATTGTTTCCTTGTGCTTTCCTATTTGTGCTTTTATTTTTATATCACTGAAAGAACATTCCACACCAGAGCTTTATAAAAAATAAAAATCATGCCTCCAGGAAAAGTACACTTTGTGTGCTTTAGCACTAAGCAAAATAATTCTACCAATAAAATCTGATGTTTGTATTCAGCTGCTAAAAGGATTTGGAATTCAGAGACTGTCTTAGAAAATGCATGAGTCAAATCAGGTGAACCCAAATCTTTCATCTAAATTAAATTCTACCATTTCATCTTCACATATTAATATTTACTGACTAGTATGTCGATCTTAAATGAATGTAATCGACAGGGTTGGTATGCTTTTCCAGCATTTGTTGCATATTAAATTACCACACATTTATTACCATATTGAGTATCTTATTAAAATGCAATAACATCACTATTATTTAAAATGTATAACTGTGTAATTTGTTTTATAGATTGAAAGTACCTCAAACTCAATAATCATAAAAGAAACTAATTCAAATATCTATTGACCAGGAAATTGTAATTTTACTTGATATAGTATTAGCTTAGGGAAGTTACTTCCTGAAGATATTGTCTGCAACTTCCAGTTATTTCCTGTAGTTAGTCTATGTCATTAATATTGTTCTCACAGTGCCTGTATGAAGCAGACATAATTATCTGCGTTTTACCGCTAAGAACTTTAAGCCAAAGAGATTGAGAAATTTATCTATGGATTCAAAGCAAATAAATGGTAAAGTCAGATTTAAAATCAAAGCAGTCTATCAGTGGAGAGGAAGAAAGGAAAGTCCAAATAAAAAAGGATTTGCCTATTGACCAGTTCTGTGGCCTTTTAATCTGAGATATTGACTTGATTCAAAATTTCACAAGCATTTGATAAGAAATGAAATTAAATGTAATTTGCTTTGAAGTTTAAGGATTGATACATTTTTCTGATTTAAAAAATGTGCCACTCATAGGGAAAACAATGAAGATTTGATATGTTATTATTTTGTAGGGCTGCTATACAAAATGTCCATAGATGGGCTTAAACAACAGAAGTTTATTTGCTCATGGATCAAGATATCAGCTAGTTTTGGTGTCTTCTGAAGCTAAGGAAGCTTTTCAATCTCTTCTTAACTTCAGATTACCATTTTCTCCCCAGGTCTTCCTGTGATTTTCCCTTTGAGCATATTTGAGTCCTAATCTCCTCTTCTTATAAGGAAACCTGTCATATTGGATTAGAATCCACCAAAATGACTTCATTTAACCATAATTACATTGTTGAAACTCTCCACATAAAGTCATATTTTGAGATATTGGGTTCAAGGACTTCAACATATGATTTGGACAACACAAAATTCAACTCATAATGCCATTAAACTGTCTGATTCCAAAATGCACTACAAAGATACAGTAATCAAAATAGTTTAGTACTGGCAAAAAACAGACTGATCAAGGGAACAGAATAGAAAGCCCAGAAATATATTCACTCATTTATGATCAATTCATTTTTGAAAAAGATGCCAAGAATTCATAATAGGGGAAGAGCAGTATCTTTAATAATTGTTGAAAAACTGATATTCATGTGCAGAAGAATGAAATTAGACCCTTATCTCATGCCATATATAAAAATCTACTAAAAAATGCATTAAAAACACCAACATAAGATGCCAAACCATAAAATAAATAGAAGAAAACGTGGGAAAACTCTATGACATTGGTCTGGGCAATAAATTTTTGAATGGGACCCCAAAAGCACAGGCAACAAAAACACAAAGTTTCTACACAGAAATAGTAATAACAGAAAGATAATGGACAAAAGAATCTATATTTGTAAACCTTATATCAAATAAGGGGTTAAAATTCAGAAACCCCTTTAACTCAATAGTAAGAAAACAACCCTATTAGAAAATGGGAAAAGGATCTGACTAGACATTTCTCAAAAGAGGACATAAAAAGGGACAATAAGTGCAGTGAATATCAAAGAAGCTCAGTACTACTAATCAATAAGGGAAATGCCAATTAAAATGACATTAAGAGATCATCTATACCTATTAAAATAGTTATCATAATTGAAAATTTATTCAACTAAATTTTCAGCCAAAAGACCTGACAAGAACAATTTTAGAGGAGGAAGAATTTATTTTGGGTTTCATGGTTTCAAAGTTCTCAGTGCATAGATGACTGAGTATTGCTTTGGGCCTCAAGTGAGGCAGAACATCCTGGTGGGAGAGTATGGCAGAGAAAAACAGTTTAGGACATGGAACCAGGAAGCAGAGAGAGAGAACCCTCCTTTCTGCAAAAGCAAAACAAAACTTTTACCCCAAAGGCATGCCCCAGTGACCCACCTCCTACAGCCATACTCTACCTGCCTACAGTTACTACCCAGCTAATCCCTATTAGGGGGTGAATGCACTGATTAGGTTAGACCTCTCATAACACAACCATTCAGCTCCTGAACTTTCTTCCATTGTCTTACACATGATCCTTTTTGGGACACATTACATCTAAAGTATAACAGCATAAAGAAGTATTAGTGAGAAGCTGGAGAAAGGATTCTTGTACATTATTGGTAAGAATGTAAATTAGCAGAGCTGTTATGGAAAATGATAAGGAAGTTCCTCAAAATATTAAGAATAGAATTACCACTTGATCCAGTAATCCCACTACTGGATATGTATCCAAGAGATAAGAAACCAGGCTGTCACAGAGATATCTGTACTCCCACATTTACTGCAGCATTACTCTCAATAGTCAATACATGTCATCAACCTAAGTGCCCATCAACTAATGAATGGATAAAGAAAATATGTATATAGACACAATGGAATACTATCTAGCCATAAAGAAGTAAAGCCTGTCATTTGTGAGAACAGGGATGAACCTGCAGGACATTTGTTAGGTGAAATAAACCAGGTACAGAAAGACCCTTAAATAGTACATAATATCATTATGTGGCTCAGTCCTTGTCCCTGATGCCAATCCAATAACTGCATGGTTTTGAGAAAAAGGAAAAAGAAGCTTTATTGCTTTATTAGCAAAGGAGAAACACATAGGACTCTGATCCCAAAGGCTGTGATTCTACCCATTAGCAGGAACAGGGGGCTTTTAAAGAGGTGACTCAAAGGCTACATTCCACATGTTCGCTGTCTGGAGTTGTAATTCACCTGATCATTTGAGAGAGTCATTTCTGAGATCTTCTGGTACCATCCCCAAAGTCTGGATAATTTCCTTCCTATGGTGGTGTGTCCTGAGGGCAGAAAGCTCTGCCTAGGATGGGGACGAATGGTAATCCTGTTTCCCCTGAGATGAGGGAGGAGCAGGGAGAGAGGAAGAGAAGGAAACATGTCCATTTTAAAAATGAGCTGCAGTGGCAGGGCAGCAAGGGTTATATTTAAAGCATCTAGTGGACCACTGTTAACAGTAGGGACTAGTATGAGCAAGTAGCTCACTGGGGTGGTCTTACAGGTGTACTGGAACTGAAACCCTTTTCTCTCTCTCTTCATGACTGCCACCGCAGCATTCTTCTTCCACCACGTACTCCCTCCAGCTCTGCCACAGGCCCAAAGCAATGGTGCTAAGTAACCATTGACTGGAACCTCTTAAACCATGAACCAAAACACAGGTTTCCTCCTTTTAAGTTGATTATATCAGGTGTTTTGTCACAGTAATTGTGACTAATATAAAGGATGCAAAAAGGAAGATTCAGGGAGAGCTTCTGTTGAGCGATGAAGTGAAGACAGCATTCAGATTATAATTAAAGGAATCGAGACATCAGTCTCTCCCTTTATTGCTCTGTATCTCCAGCAATACACAGCTGCTCTATAGGTGACCTTAGACTTCCACAGTTCTACCCTCTTCCTTGCTTATACTTCTCAAGAGTAAGTGTAGAATGTGGCGGGGGGGATGCAGTATCCTGAGATTAGGGAGGGAGTGACTGAAACAGCCTGTGTTCTGTTCCAGTTCTACTCTAGAAACAGGATGTCCTTCAATGCTTCAGCCCAGTGAGATGTAAAACCCAGGGCAGGCTGATTTTTATGGTCCCTTAGCTGCAGTGCAACTGGGGCTTGCACAGATAGACTCTGCCTGGGCAGTTTTCCTGAGCCTTGGGGACCAGCTCACAATGAATCCTAGTCTTCCATTTTTTTCTTGTTGCCTATGTATAAGTAATAAGTTGATGATCAGTACAAGATGAATCTGCTTCACAGCAATATTTTTAATGATTCTCTACTTACAAATTAAAAGACTATGCAATCTGAAGTAAATAACTCAGTTTGTTATTTAAGCAGATATTTATTAGTAAAATGATTGTGAAAAGGTATTCTCCTTAGAATTTCTATGAATTAGCTTTTTCTTGGAGGAATGTGAGAGCAATTATAATTTACCAATATTCTGTCCCTGACATAGCTGTAAGTTAAATAACTATGTTAATTTAATAAACCATATTATTTTATCTTAAGAATTTTCTAAATGTGCGACCCATACAAAATTAGATCTGTTTTAATTTCATTTTAAAATGATGTAAGCAAATGAGCTGTGTCCATCTTACTTTATGTGTTTATCTAAAATTGCTCTGAACAAAAATTTCCAGAGGAAAGTAGAAATAATAAGGAAAGCATTAATGAACCCAAACAAAACTTTTTGTGAAAAAAGAGAACCTATGGGGTTTCTTTCATTTCTTTCTTTCTTTCTTTTTTTTTTTTTTTTTGTGAAGTATAAATATATTCCATCTGGTGAAGTGTAGCATGAGAGGCTTCCTGGGGAGGAAGGAGGAGGCATTAGTTTGGATTTAAAATCATGTAAAAAGAATTCATATTTCTACATTATAGTTACTCCTTGTCTTTCTGTTTGAGAGAATTTCATGCCCTCAGGAGAGGGGGCACAAAGCAATTTCGTGTGCTCTCCTAAGAAACTAAATCCATTTGCTTCTTAAAACCTCAAATTCTTTTCTGTGTTTTAAAAAGAATGCTCATAAAATATTTTTAGTGAATGTCCAATAATGGGCATTTTTCCTTGGATATCATTAGGAAATGTATGCATGTTGGTGGGATAGGTAGCACAGAGGAATAGAACAGAAGAATTTCTTTTGGAAAAAAGTAAATCTTCTCAGACCATAAACTTTTGCATCATCTCTTATACTTTGTTTTATTTGTGATGGTAATGCCCTGTGGAATTCCCTTTTTCAGAATATCAATGCCCAAAGTTCATTAACATAAATTGAAACTTGTACTGTACTGAGTCATTTGGTAGGAACAAAATTGCACACAAAAAAGCAAGGGGTAAGCAACAAATACACAAAGAGGGAGGGAAAGGAATTTTATAACGATTCATAATAGCAATAGAATATTTTATTTTTAAGCAGTATTCTTAAGATTTATATACCATTAAATTCACCTATCTTAAGTGTACGTTTTCAGAGTAGTGAAACCAACATCATACTCTAATTTTGAATGTTTTTATCATCTCCAAAAGAAACCTTATGTTCACTGGCAGCCACTTCTTATTTCTGTTCCTTCCGCTGGCCTTATTTTAATCACCAACCAACTTTCATCTCAAAATATGTCTATGCTAGAGCTTTATAAAAATTTAATCATGTTATCCTTTATTAATGTCTTCTATTACTTAATATGTCTTTGAGGATCATTTATGTTATACAATGCATCACTACTTAGTTCATTTCATTGCTAAGTACTATTCCTTTGTATAATATATTGCATTTTGTTTTCCATTTATCTGATGGTTATCTGATAATTCCATTTTGTGCTGTTATTTATAATGCTGCTATGAACATTCATAAACATGACTGTATATATACATATGTTTTAATTTCTCTTGGGTAGATACCCAGGAGTAGAATTTCTGGATTTGTACCACACATTTTAAGAAACTGTGCAGTTAATTTTCAAAGTAGCTTTATAATTTTGTACTCATCCTGAAATAGGACAGAGGAGGCTGGACAACCAAGGGATTTTCAGGAAGCAGGTTTATTGGTTGCAACTGAGCAGCCCAGAGTATGGCTCTTGCCTGAAATTCTGCCTTGAGTCTGGAAATTCTTTGAACTTTATATTCAGTGGGAGGAGGGGCTTGGAGTTTTACATTTTTTTGCAGGGATCTACATAAAAGTAACTTTTTTTTTTCTTCCTTTAAGTTCTCAGAAAATGCTTTTTTTCTCCATTTCTTAGAATAGTCAAGGATTTTACAGGTTATATCATAGAATTAGAGTAACATCCATCAAGTCTGTGGTTAAATTTAGTTTTTACAAGACAGAGCAGAGCAACAAGAAATAGGATGTCTAACCACATTAAGCTCTTTTGCAGAGATCTTTGCTGGTATTTTGTTAACAAGAAAAATTGTGGTGAGGGTCTCTGGAGAAGATTCATTGGTGGAGGAGGGGCACCATTACAGTCCCTGCCATGATACTATAAGGGTTAAAGTATCTCCATATTCTTGTCAACACTTGTTATTGTCTATTTTTTAAAAATATCCCACCTAGTTGATATTATTTGAAGTTCCAAATTTTTAATCTTGATGAAATCCTATCTATAATTTTTTATCATTAGAATGTTTGTCTTATCTAACAAAACTTGCCTAACCCAAGTTTGTGAATATTTATTTCTATATTTCATAAGAGTTTTATAGTTTTATCTTTTGCATTTTGGCCTATGATTAATTTGCATTAAATTTTGTGTATGGGGAGACATAGGAGTTTAGTTTAATTCTTTATGAATGTGGATAACCAGTTGTTCTAATATCACATGTTGCAAAGAGTAATTTATTGAAGCTTCATTGTAACTTTAATGTAAATAACATTATTTATCTTCTAAATTTTTGTGATTTTTACTGCTATTCTGATGAAACAAAACGTGTATCTTAGAAATATCTACTTTTTTTGGCATATGGACTAATTGGATTATTTACCGCATGAAAGTGGGCTTTATTCTTAGTCTCTCCACAGAATATAATACTTTACAGTATTCTAGACTAACATTATATTTTGGCATTAACATAACTAGGATATTTTTAACACATAAATAATTCATAGAAGAACCAACCTTGATGCTTAGTCTAGCTTTGAACTGCCAGCAGGAGAGCATATCATTTTCTCTTATTCTCCTTCTGCTAGCAAAGACCAAAAGAGGAGGGAATGCTACCTAAGTTATTTTAAATAGAAAATTTCAAGGTTTCAGCATGTAGTTTATGAAGAATTTAGACTATAAGAAGCTAGTTCTTTCATCTAAGAACAGCCTTTTACAGCTTCTCCATATGAGTATGCATACCCTTGCTCTTAATCATGGAAACTAAATTACTATGTGGAAATATCAGAAAAGGCTAATTACACTGTCAGCCAGGGTAATGTTTCCAGGTAATGTTGCCTTTAAAAATGAATTTTTCTAATTATGAATTTAGATTCTTTTATTTTACAAAATCTGTGTGTGTGTGTGTGTGTGATTCTTAAGGTTTACATCATAGAGAGCAGAAGGTGACAGAAATAGGAAGAAATCTTACTTTTCCTCACATTTACATGAAGATTTGGAAAGGTACCCAAGGTCCATAGCTTTCTGACTTGCTAAAGAATTTTCAGAGTGTTATTCTTCTAGAGAGAATAATTAGATTCCAACAAATGTATGTTGGACCCATGTACTATGTGTATCCAGGTTGGGAGGATGTTGATTCAATAAAACGTATTAGGTGAGGTTTTAGCAAAGGAGAGAGTGGAGGAATAAAAAAGGAAATGCAGAGCTCCAAAGTTACCAAAAAGGAAAGCAGACCTCCCATAGGGAAGCTGGAGTAGGATTGGGAGTAGGTCCTTTAAAAAGACCCTTGCAAAAGGCTTCACGTTGTTCTGAAGGTTTCCTCAGTCTTTATTAATAGCATATTTGCCAGGTAGTTCCAAGAATATGTTTCTCCATTACATTATAATTATAGAAATCAAACTTCTAGTTACAAATTGTGGAAAATTCAGAAATCATGTAAGTATAAGGATAAACTCTTCAGATTGCTCTAGACTGTGTGGAACTACATTTTCTTTATCCATTCATCTGTAGAAGGTCACCCAGGTTGGTTCCATAGCTTAACTATTGTGAATTGAGCTGCTATAAACATTGATGTGGCTGTAGTATGCTGATTTTAACTACTTTGGATTTATACTAAGGTTTTGTGTAATTTGGCCAAATGGTGATTCCATTCCTGTTATTTGAGGAATCTCCATACTGGTTTCCTGGGTATGGGTTACACCAATTTGCAGTCCCACCAGCAATGTCTGATTATACTCTTTCCCCCAAATCCTCACCAACATTTATTATTACTTGTTTTCTTTATAATTGACATCTTGAATGGAATGAGATGGAATCTCAGTGTAGTTTTTTTCTTTTTCTTTTTTTTTTTTTTTGGTAACGGGGATTGAACTCAAGGGCACTCAACCACTGAACCACATCCCTAGTCCTATTTTGTATTTTGCTTCGAGTTAGGTTTTCACTGAGTTGCTTAGTGCCTCATTTTTTGCTGAGGCTGGATTTGAACTTGAGATCCTCCTGCCTCAGGCTTCTGATCTGCTGGGATTACAGATGTGTACCACCACGCCTGGTCTCAGTGTATTTTTACATTGCATTTTTAAAATTACACAATTGATTTCAGGGCATTTAATTTTATTTCCTGACACTTTTCTGAATTCATTTATGAGTTCTAGAAGCTTTCTGGTGAAATGTTTTGGGTTTCTGAACCATAGGATCATGTCAACATTAAGGTTTGTTCCTTTTATCCATAGGTTTTTCAGTGATTTAAACATGAATGGATCCTGTATTTTATCAAATGCTTTTTTAGCATATATTGAGATAATCCCATGATTCTTAAAGTCTATTTATGTGATGAATTACATTTATTGATTCTGTATGTTGAACCAACTTTGCATCCCTGGAATAAAACCCACTTGATCATTGTACACTATCTTTTAAATGTGTTTTCATATGTAATTTTCCAATATTTTATTAATAATGTTTGCACCTCTGTTCATCAGGTATTTTGGTCTGAGGTTTTCTTTCCTTGATGTATCTTTGGTTTTGGAATCAGGGTGATACTAACTTCATAGAATGAGCTTGGTAGGATTTCCTTATCTATTTTATAGAATAATTTGAGGAGGATGGTGTTAGTTCACTTCGAAGGTCTGGTAGAACTTGGTTGAGAACCTATCCAGTCATTTGTTGGTAGACTTTGGATGGTGTCTCCATGAAATGAAATTGATCTGCTTAAATTTTCTATATCCTCCTGGTTCAATTTGGGTGGATCACTTAACTCTAGAAATTTGTAAATGGATTCAAGATTTTCAAATTCATTAGAGTATAAATTTTCAAAATAATTTCTCTGATTTTCTTCTATGTTTCAATAATGTCCTTGATCGCATTCCTTTTTCATCACAGATTTTCATAATTTGAGTATTTTCTGTATTTCTTTTGGTTAGTGTGGCTAAGGTTTTATCAATTTTATTTAATTTTTTCAAAAAACAACTTTTTGTTTCATTGAATTTTTTTGTGGTCTTTCAATTTCATTGATTTCAGTTTTGATTTTAATTATTTCCTGTGTTCTATTGCTTTTGGTGTGTTATATTCTTTTTCTAGGGCCTTGAGATACAATGTTAGATTATTTATTTGATGAGTTTCTATTCTTCGAATATGAGTTGAATGTTATGGACTTTCCTCTTAGAACCACCTTCATAGTGCTCCATAGACTTTGATATATTGTATTATTCTCATTTACCCATACATATCTTTTTATTACACCCCTAATCTTTTCTACCATTCATTCATCATTCAATAGTGTATTATTTAGTATTCAGGTGTTAGAGTAGCTTCTATTTTTTATTTTATCATTGATTTCTAATTTCATTCCATTATGATCTGATAGAATACAAGGTATTATCTCTATTTTTTTATTTGTAAGAGTGCTTTGTGGCCTAAAATATGGTCTATTGTAGAAAATGATCTATGTGTTGCAGAGAAGACTGTGTATTCAGTCCTTGATGGATGAAATATTCTATATATGTCTGTTAAGTCTAAATTCTTAATTGTATTTTTAGTTCTATAGCTTCTTTTTAAATTAATTTAAAAAAAATTTTTTTAGACATGGATAGATATTTATTTATTTTTCATTTATTTATATGTGGTGCTGAGAATCAAACTCAGTGCCTGACACATGCTGGGCAAGCGCTGTACCCCTGAGCCACATCCCTAGCCCTTAAATTAATTTTTAAATTTGTTCTAATTAGTTATACATGACAGTACAGTGCATTAATGCATTTTGATAAATCATATATAAATGGCATATAATTTCTCATTTTTCTGATTGTACATGTTTAGGACCACATCAGTCATGCAGTCATATATGTATATGAGGTAATAATGTCTCTTGTACTCTACTATACTTCCTGCCCTCATATGCCTTCCCCTTAATTCACTCCCCTCTACCTAATATAAAGTAACTCTATTCTTCCCTAGCGCCACCCCCATTGTGAATTAGCATCCACATATCAGAGACAATTTTGGCTTTTGGTTTTTTGAGTTTGGCTTATTTCCCTTAGCATGATATTCTCCAGCTCTATTCATTTACCAACAAATGCCATAATTTCATTCTTCTTTAAAACTGAGTAATATTACATCATATATCTGTGTGACAGAACACACACACACTCACATATATGTGTATATATATATATATGTGTGTGTGTATATATATATAATGTGTGTATATATATATATATATATATATATATATATATATAATGTTTTATTTATCCATTCTTCTGTTGAAGGACACCTAGATTGGTTCCATAGTTTAGTTATTATGAGTTAAGCTGCTGTAAACATTGATGTGGCTGTGTCACTGCAGTATGCTGATTTTAAGTCCTTTGGATATAAACCAAGGAGTGGGATAACTGGGTCAAATGGTGGGTCCATTTCAAGTTTTCTGAGGAATCTCTATACTGCTTTCCATAATGGTTGCAGCAATTTGCAGTCCCACCAGCAATGTTTGAGTGTACATTTTCCCCCACATCCTTGCCAATACTTATTGTTGTTTGTATTCTTAATAATTGCCATTCTCTTTGGAGGGATAAAATCTTAGAATAGCTTCTTTAGTTTTTCTTTGGAAGATTTATTCAGTGATGCAAGAGGTGTGTTAAAGTCACCCCGTATTATTGTGTTGTGGTCTATTTTTTAATTGATATTGAGAAGAACTTGTTTGAGATGCTCCATTGTTTGAATATTAACATTATTAATTCTTGTTGTTGTATGATTCCCTTAAGTAGTATGAAATGATCTTCTTTGTCTCTTCTGATTAACTTTGGCTTCTAGTCCACTTTTTCTGCTATGATGATAGAAATTCCTGCTCGTTTATGAGAGACATGTGTTATGTTTTTTCCATTGTTTAACCTTCAGGATGAAGGTTGTGGATGTCTTTGCCTACAAGTTGAATCTCTTAAAGATAGTATTTGTTGGGTCTCTTTTTAAATCCAGTCTGCCAGACTATGTCTGTTGATTGATGAGTTTAGGTCATTAACATTCAGGGTTATTATTGAGATATAATTTTTATTCCCTGTCATTTTGGTTTATTTCTGGTTTTAATTTCACTTAGTTTCTACTTTGATAATCTTTTCCTTTAGTATAGTTCCTCCCTTTGCTGGTTTTCAGTTTTTATTAATTTTTTCCTCATGGAATATTTTGCTGAGAAAGTTCTGGGTGCAGGCTTTCTTGTTGTGAATTCTTTTAACTTTTGTTTATCATGGTAGGTTTTTATTTCATTGTCAATTCTGAAGCTTAATTTTGCTGGATATAATACTTTTGGTTGTCATCCATTTTCCTTCACAGCTTGGTATATATTATTCAAGACCTCCTAGCTTTGAGGGTCTGAGTTGAGAGATCAGCTGAGATCCAGATTAGTTTTCCTCTAAATATTACATTGTTTTTCTCTGGCAGGCTTTACAATTCTATCTTTAATCTCTGTAATAGGCATTTTCATAATAACATGCAGGTCTGTTGTAATATTACATATTTGGAGTCCTATATACCTCCTGTATTTGATTTCCCATTTTATTCTTAAGGTTTGGAAATTTTTCTGATATTATTTCACTGAAAAATTGTTCATTCCTTCAGTTTTTTTTCTCCCAGATTTCATTTATCTTAATAAATCTTTAATTTGGCTTTTTTATATTATCCCATATTTCTTGAAAGTTCTATTCATGATCTTTTAACATTTTTTCTCCATTGTCAACTTTGTTCACAAGAATGTATATCTCATATTTATTTCCTGACACTCTGTCTTCCAAATGGTCCCTTCTGTTGGTGATCCTTTCCAATGAATTTTTAATTTGGTTTATTGATTCTTTCATTTTGAGGATTTCTGTTTGGTTCTTTTACAGAATCTCTATTTTTTTATTGAGGTGTCCTTTCAATTCCTGCACTTTGTCTCTGCTTTAATTCCTTACATCTTTTACCTCATAGATCAGTTTAACTATGAACTTTCTAAATTCCTTCTCCGACATTTCTTCCACTATGATGTGAATGGATTCTGTTTTCAAGATATTTTGGTAGATTTGGGATGTTTTGTTCCCTTTCTTTTTCATATTGTTACTGTGTCTCTCCATTTATCAGTATGCATCTAGGTGACAGAGCTTCTACCCTATAAATTTATATGTCATGAAGGTTTCCAACACCTCACAGGTTAGGGAGAGACAAATAAAAACAACAACCATATAATGAAAATGTTATATGGTATTAAACTAAATACTTAGTTTCTATTATAACATCTATAATGTTAATTGGCATAATAAAAAAGAAATGGTATGGTAAGCAGTTGCCAACATTAAAAGCAGTAAGGTTGCGAAAGGATTTGTTATTTCAAAAGGTGAACAGAGAAAATGCAGAAGAGATGTACGATGTGATGATTATGAGGGAGGAGGGGAGAAAGTAGAAGTAAAATATTGAAGAGTAAAGTAGAGAACAACAGAATTTCAGAAGAGACAGAAAGAGAAGTAAACAAGTGAAAAACAATACAAAACAAAACCAAATTATACCAATTGAAAACACTAGCCCTCAAAAGACAGAATCATGAAAAATAACTACCTTCAAAAGTGCTAGAAATGAGAAAATGAGACGAATATGTGTACATGCAAATGTCCATGAGCCATTCAGTGCACAATCGAGAGAGAGAGAGAGAGAGAGAGAGAGAGAGAAGAGAAGAGAAAGGTTCTTAATGAAAAAAATGAAAGAATTGTTTCTGTTGTGGTAGTCAAAAATTATCAGTGAGAATTTATGTTGGTTGTCTGTTCCCAAGTGTCTTTTTTTCCATTTTTTTCTTGAGTTATGCATTGTACACACAAGCAGTAGCCATAGGCTGTTCAGTCCTTCCTCTTGAAGTTGCTGGTTGGAGTTCAAAAATTCTCAGTTTCCCTTCTGAGCAGTATGAGGTGTGGTATGGTAGAGAGTGTTATCCACTCCATTCTCATGGTGGGGTTGCTGTAGAGTTCTGTGAGTGGAGTTCCCAGAGGTGGAGTTCCAGAAGGTGAGGTTTAGGTATATTTAATCCCCTGGTGCTTGGTTGAGTGGTGATTGGTCTGAGATTTTAAATCAGAATACCTCCAGAACCTGGCAACTGCCAATCCATACTGGGAGTCTACATATGAGGAATATTCTCTAGGTTCCACTCATGATGGGGAGCCAATCCTTCACCCCTTCTGTCACCTGTGGATCCTTTGCTTCCCAGCCTCCTGGGCTCAGTCCCCAAGTACACACTCACTCCACCTGCCCTATGGATTTCCCAAACCACCCCAGCTGGTCTTATGAACTGCCAGATTCAGTGGGTGAGAGGGACCTGGGATCTCTTGGGTCTGAATGTCCCTTATTCCCCTGGATAAAACACTCTCTGCACTTGAATTTCTCCTGATTTCCTAGCCACACTCTGAGTCACAAGGCAGGTATTTACCTGGTCTTGGTTTTGAATCTGGCTCCGATAACACTGGTCTGGGTGCTTGGGTAAACCCAAGCTGCTGGCTACCATAGTGTGGTGGGAAAAATGGCATCTGCCTCTGCTGTCTGCAGACAACTGGGGGATGTACAGCATCTCTCCTGCATGAGGATATAGTGAAACCTTATCTGCTGGATCAGTCTGACAGTTTCTTTGATCTCTGATTTCTCCATATCAAGACATGTCACAGTCCTACCTAAAATGTGGGTTTTCTTATGTTCCTCCCCTTTTGCTTGCAGTGTATTCATTCTGGCCACTGTTTCTATTGTCTGTGGGTTTTCTTATTTTATTATATCCAAACTTTTGGACTTCTAAACTGTTCTGAGAGTCCAGTATTAAATCTAGTAAAATCCCTCTTTTCTCTCACCTCACCAAGAAGCTGTTTATCCACTTTCCTGCTCTTATGTGAGGGAGAAGCTTGGAGAGCAACTTCGGTTACTTCACCATCTTCTTGACCCTCCTACTTCTGGTTTTCAATGTCATATCCTCCAATTGCTCTCCCCAAAGAGAAGAGACCACCAAATGATATCTCCCCCAAACCATGTTTTATAAGCTCATTTTCACCTTAAAAATTCTTCAATGACTGATAATAACCTTCAAGATAAAATCCAAACTATTTTGTAGGATATACTTGACTCTACAGCTTTTAACCTTTCCCTTTCATCATTTCCTCATCTTCTCTTTCAGGACAAGTTTTCTTTGGTATATCTACCATCTTAGGATGCTGTAATTAACCGTGGCAGCAACCTCTGTATTTTATTGCTTTTACCTGTTTTTCTCCTTTGCTAGGCTGTGATTTTGAAGAGAGAAGAATTTTCTCTTCCAATATCTGTATTCTCCATGTGTGGCTCTTATGTAACATAAAATAATTGATAGGCAATATTTAGTGAATGAAGTGGCACATGGTTCTGATATGTATGTCTCCCTATGGTTACTAATAAAGCAGCTTCATGTGTGTTACATCTGTTCACTATCTATGTAGGTCCAGGTTGTACTCTCAGTTTTCCATTAACTTTGTGTATACAAAGATACTCTAATCACTGGGAGGTACAAGGAGTATTGGGTACAATTACAGTGTGAAATCAAATATGTAAAAATGGAAATACGGAAATACTTCACTTCTTGCTTCCCCTTCGTGCACACTGGAAAGCAGATATGCAGGTGGTTTGTATTTCATATTAATGATTCATCATTCTGGAAAAGCAAAGCAGATAGAAGGCACCCAGATACTTTGAAAACTTTTTACAGTAATTGCACTCACTCTTATTGTATTACTTACGTATTCTGAACTTGTGGGAGAATTACCTATTATGGCAGCTTAGCCTTTCCTCTAAGTCTTGTATCTGGGAGTGCACTATATACAAATGTCTACATTGCTTCTTTTCTGGGATCTCACAGAATTTTATTCTATTGACTGTATTTATTATCTTGTAAGAACCACCCTGCACCCTTTTCATCAAGTCAACTCCCCCAAGATTGATCTTTAAGGTGAAATAGGTTTTTTAACTTCAGATCTAATAACCAGGACTGCATTGTTCTGTAACACTCTTTATAGTTAATTACACTATAAACAACATTTTCTGGACTCTGTCCTTTACTCAAATACTCTTTAGCACAATATCCTCATAATAATCTGGTCATAGTGACATGTACCTCTAATCCCAGCTACCAAGAGACTGAGGAAGGAGGATCACTTGAGTCCAGGCAGACCAGCCTGAGCAACACAGTGAGATCTCATCTTAACAAAACAAGACAAAAATAGTGACTACAGTAAAGATCTAGTATAACTAAATTCTGTGTAATGGGTTTGTTCAATTAGTGTACATTTTCAGGTTTTTTTTTTTTTTTTTCTGGAGGCATGGTGACTAAATTCTATGCTATTTTTGATGATGGTTAGTTATTTTCTGGAACATTGGGTGAATCTGCATCACCATCTGTGTTACATGCTTAAAAAGATCACTTTTAGCTGCTTCTAAACCTCTGTATGCCAGTTAGGAGGCTTAATAACACATGGGTTAAAGTGCTGATTCTGGAGCAAACTATTTATATTCAGGTCCTTTGTTTGTGTCATGGTCTTGAGAAAGTGACTTCTCTGTTTTATGGTGCTTTCTCATTCATTAAGTGGGAATAATAATAGTAACTATAACATTGGGTTCTTGAAGAATTTAATGTGTTAATTAATGAAATGTGTTAGAATTGAATGTAGAGTACTATGAAAAATTGTACTAAAGCAAAAGCACTCAAAAAATGTTAGCTAATTATAATCATGTAATTAAATTAACCATTGAAAACACTGATGAGATTTGATTATGTAAAGAAGTCGTTATGTCTATGGAAATTAAAATTGAATTCTTTGGAATTATTCCAAGAGAAATGACAGTCATTCACACACCACACACCTACGCACATGCATCTACATTCTTCTAAAACCACCAAGTTAAATGATGAGGGAAATTTAAAAGTTTGGTGAAGAAAATTCATGATATTCCATAAGGATTATGCATTCAAACTACTTTGAACTAATCTTAAATAAAACAAAAAGAATGCATAACTAGTGATATTTAGAAGAAAAAGACAATAAAGAATTCCACATTAGGGGATCAAGTCAATGAGAGAATTAAGAAAATAACATTAACAATAGTAATGGAATAGATGAAATTAGAATGTATTCAATTATGTAAGTTGCCTAATTGATCAGTCCAAATCTTTTCTACTCAAATATTAAAATTACAGTCTATTTAATCTCTTATAAGAATGAAAAAATTAATTCTCAAAAAATCCAAATTAGATTTAATTTTTCTGACAATTTTTAAAAATAATTTATTTATTTTGATTCATTGTAAACAAATGGGGTACACCTTGTTTCTCTGGTTGTACATGAAGTAGAGTCATACCATTTGTGTAATCATACATCTACAAAGGGTAATGATGTTTGTCTCATTCTACTATTTTTCCTTCCCCCTCACCCCTCCCACCCCTCTTTTTACTCTATACAATTCATCTTTCCTCCATTCTTGCCTCCCTCCCACCACCCATTATGTATCATCATCCTCTGATCAGAGGGATAATTGGGTCTTTGGTTTGTTGGGATTGGCTTATCTCACTTAGCATGATATTCTCCAACTTCATCCATTTGCCTGCAAATGCCATAATTTTATTATTCTTTATTGCTCAGTAATATTCCATTGTGTATATATACCACAACTTCGTTATCTACTCATCAATTGAAGGGTATCTAGGTTTGTTCCACAATCTGGCTATTGTGATTTGAGCAGCTATGAACATTGATGTGGATGCATCACTGTAGTATGCTGATTTTAAGTCCTTTGGGTATAGGCCAAGGAGTGGGATAGCTGGGTCAAATGGTGGGTACATTTCAAGTTATCTAAGGAATCTCCACACTGCTTTCTAGAGTGACTGCATTAATTTGCAACCCCACCAGCAAAGTATGAGTGTACCTTTTTCCCCACATCCTTGCCAACACCTGTTGTTGCTTGTATTCTTGATAATTGCCATTCTAATTGGGATGAAATGAAATCTTAGGGTAGTATTGATTTGTATTTCTCTTACTACTAGATTTGTTGAACATTTTTTCATATATCAGTTGATTGCTTGTAGATCTTCTTCTGTGAAGTGTCTGCTCATTTCCTAAACCCATTTGTTGATTGGGTTATTTGTATTCTTGGTGTAAAGTTTTTTTGAGTTCTTTATAGATTCTGGAGATTAGTGCTCTAGTTGAAGTATGTGTAGCAAATATTTTCTCCCACTATGTAGGCGCTCTCTTCACATTGCTGATAGTTTCTTTTGCTTAGAAAAAGCTTTTTAATTTAAATCTATCCCAGTTATTGATTCTTGCTTTTATTTCTTGTGCTATGGGAGTCCTGTTGAGGAACTCTGGTCCTAAGCCGACATGTTGAAGCTCTGGACCTACTTTTTCTTCTATAAGATGCAGGGTCTCTGGTCTGATTCTGAGGTTCTTGATCTATTTTGAGTTGATTTTTGTGCAGGATGAGATATAGGGTTTTAGTTTAATTTTGCTGCATATGGATTTCCAGTTTTCCCAGCACTGTTTTTGAACAGGTTATCTTTTCTCCATTGTTTGTTTTTGACACCTATGTCTAATATGAGAAAACTATTTATTTGGTTTTGTCTCTGTGTCCTCTATTCTGTACCATTGATCTACCTGTCTATTTGATGCCAATACCATGCCATTTTTGTTACAATTGCTCTGTAGTGTAGTTGAAGTTCTGGTATCGTGATACCCCCTGCTTCACTCTTCCTGCTAAGGATTACTTTGGCTATTCTGGGTCTATTATTCTTCCAAATGATTTTCATAACTGCTTGCTGTATTTCTATGAGGTATGTCATTGGAATTTTAATTGAAATTGCATTGAATTTGTATAACACTTTTGGTAGTATGGCCATTTTGACAATATTAATTCTGCCTATTCAAGATCATGGGAGATCTTTCCATCTTCTAAGGTTTTCTTTAATTTCTTTCTTTAGTGTTCTGTAGTTCTCATTGTAGAGGTCTTTCACTCTTTTGTGAGATTGAATCCCAAGTATTTTATTTTTTTTGAGGCTATTGTGAATGGGGTAGTTTTCCTAATTTCCCTTTCAGAGGATTCATCACTTAGGAATAGAACTGCAATAGATTTATGCATATTGATTTTATATCCTGATTCTTTACTGAATTCATTTATGAGTTCTAGAAGTTTTCTCTTTGAATTTTTGGCTCCTCTGAATATAGAATCATGTCATCGTCAAATAGGGATAGTTTGAGTTCTTCTTTTCCTTTTCGTATCCCTTTAATTTCTTTGTTCTGTCTAATTGCTCTGGCTAGAGTTTCAAGGACAATGTTGAATATAAGTGGTGAAAGAGGGCATCCCTGACTTGTTCCAGTTTTTAGGGGGAATGCTTTCAGTTTTACTCCATTTAGAATGATATTGGCTGTGGGTTTAGCATAGATAGCCTTTACAATGTTGAGGAATGTTCCTACTATCCCTATTTTTTCTAGTGTTTTGAACCTGAAGGGGTGCTATATTTTATCAAATGATTTCTGGCATCTCTTGAAATAATCATGTGATTCTTAACTTTACGTCTGTTGATATGGTGAATTACATTTATTGATTTCCAGATGTCGAACCAACTTTTCATTCCTGGGATAAAACCCACTTGATCATGGTGCATTATATTTTTAATATGTTTTTGTATGTGATTTGCTAAAAATTGTTAAGAATTTTTGCATCAAAGTTCATTAGGTATATTGGTGGGAAATTTTCTTTCCTCAATGTGTCCCTGTCTGGTTTTGGTATCAGGGTGATATTAGCTTCATAGAATGAGTTTGGAAGGATTCCTTCCTCTTCCATTTCATAAAATACTTTGAGGAATATTGGAATGAGCTCTTCTTTGAAGGTTTTATAGAACTCGGCTGAGAATCTACCTGGTCCCGAACTTTTCTTTGTTTGTAGGCTTTTGATGACTTCTTCTATTTCATTGCTTGAAATTGATCTATTTAAATTGTGCATGTACTCCTAATTCAGTTTGGATCTCTAGAAAGCTGTTGATGTCTTTGAGATTTTCTATTTGTTGGAGTATAGATTTTCAAAATTGCTTCTCTTTATATTTTGTATTTCAGTGTCTGTTGTGATATTTCTTTTTTCATCCCAAATTTTAATAACTTGAGTTTTCTCTCTCCTCTTTGTTAGTGTGGTTAAATGTTTATTAATTTTTTTTCAAAGAACCAACTTTTTATTTTATCAATTTTCTTGATTGTTTCTTTTGTTTCAATTTCATTGATTTCAGCTCTGATTTTAACTATTTCCTGTCTTCTATTTTTGTTGTTGATCTGTTCTTTTTTTGGGATTTGAGCTGTAGTTTTAGGTTGTTTATTTGTTGACTTTTTCTTCTATTATTGAATGGGCTTTATAACTGAATTTTCCTCTTAGTACTGCTTTCATAGTGTCCCTGAGATTTTGATATGTTGTATCTTTGTTCTCATTTACCTCTAAGAATTTTTTAATTTCTCCCCTGATGTCTTCTGTTATCCATGCATCATTCAATAGTGTATTACTTAATCTCCAGGTCTTGGAGTAGTTTCTGTCTTTTATTTTGTTGTTGATTTCTAATTACATTCCATTATGATCTGATAGAATACATGGTAGTATCTCTATCTTTTCGTATGTGCTAAGAGTAGCTTTGTGGCATAACATATGGTCCATTGTAGAGAAGGATCCATGAGCTGCTGAGAAGAGATGTATTTACTCATTGATGAATGCAATATTCTATATATGTCTGTTAAGTCTAAGTTATCGATTGTGTTATTGAGATCTATGGTTTCTTTGTTCAATTTTTGTTTGGAAGAAATACCCAGTGATGAGAGAGGTGTGTTAGTCACCTAGTGTTACTGCGTTGTGGTCTGTTTGGTTCCTGGAATTGAGAAGGATTTGTTTGATGTACATGGATGAGCCATTGTTTGGGGCATAAATATTTATGATTGTTATGTGTTGCTGATTTATGCTTCCCTTAAGCAGTATGAAATGTCCTTCTTTATCCCTTCTGGCTAACTTTGCCTTGAAGTCCACTTTGTCTGATATGAGGATGGATCCTCCTGCTTTTTTGTTGAGTCCATGTGTGTGGTATGTTTTTTCCCATCCTTTCACCTTTAGTCTGTGGGTATCTTTTTCTATGAGGTGAATCTCTTGAAGGCAGCATATTATTGGGTCTTTCTTTTTAATCCAATCTGCCAGTCTATGTCTTTTGATTGATGAGTTCAGGCCATTAACATTCGGGGTTATTATTGATATATGATTTGTATTCCTGGTCATTCTGGCTTATTTTAGTTTTTAACTTGACTTGGTTTGTCTTTTTTTTTTTTTTTTTTTTTGTGGTGCTGGGGATTGAACCCAGGACCTTGTGCATGTGAGGCAGGCGCTCTACCAACTGAGCTATATATCCCCAACCCTGGTTTGTCTTTTATTTGGCTATTCCTTTAAGGTAGTTCCTGACTTTGCTGACTTACATTGTTGTTTTTCATTTCCTCCTCATGGAGTATTTTGCTGAGAATGTTCTGTGTTGGTTTTCTATTTGTGAATTCTTTTAGTTTTTGTTTATCATGGAAGGATTTTATTTCATTGTCACATCTGAAGGTAAGTTTTACTGGGTATAAGATTCTTGGTTGGCATCCATTTTCTTTCAAAACTTGAAAAATTCTATTCCAGGCCCTTCTAGCTTTTAGGGTCTGGGTTGAGAAATCCACTGATATCTGTATTGGTTTCCCCCTGAATGTAATTTGATTTTTTTCTCTTGCAGCCTTTAAAATCTATCTTTATTTTGTGTGTTAGGTATTTTCATTATGCCTTGTTCTGGTCTGTTTTGTACATTTGGTGTCCTATAAACCTCTTGTATTTGATTTTTCATTTCATTCTTTAGATTTGGGAAATTTTCTGATATATTTTCATTGAACAGATTGTTCATTCCTTTGGTTTGTTTCTCTGTGCCTTCCTCAATCCTAATAATTCCTAAATTTGGCCTTTTCATGATATCCCATAATTCTTGTAGATTCTGTTCATGATTTCTTACCATATTCTCTGTTTGGTCAACTTTATTTTCAAGATTAAATATTTTGTCTTCAATGTCCAAGGTTCTGTCTTCCAGGTGATCTATCCTATTGGTTATGCTTTCTATGGATTTTTAATCTGGTTTATTGTTTCCTTCATTTCAAGAATTTCTGTTTTTTTTTTTTTTTTTTTTTTTTTTTTTTTTTAGAATCTCTATCTCTTTATTGAAATGTTTCTTTGCTTTCTGCATTTGCTGTTTTAACTGTTGATTGGTGTGATCATTCAATGCCTGCATTTGCTCTCATCTCATTGTTTGCTTCTCTGATCATTTTAATTATGTACATTCTGAACTCCCTTTTATACATTTCTTCTGCCATGCTGTCATTTGATTTTATTGTCATCTAGGTTTGTTTGGGACACTTTCTTCCCTTGTTTTCTCATATTGCTCATATATCTTCCCCTCTAGGAGTGCAAATCTGAAGTATTGCAGTTTTTCCCTATAGACTTATAGTGTCCCTGCAGGTTTCCAATAACTCACCTCCAAGTCTTCAGTATCCTGAAGTCTTGAAGGAACTTGATAATGCAGTGACCCCAAAAGGATGCTGCCCCTCGAGGGATGGTGGCCTCCATTTGTGTATATTCCCTACTAGTGGGCAGAAGCACCTCCACATATTGACAGATGTTCAACTGCAGGGGTACTAGATTGTGTGCTGGGCCCTGGCTTAATTGGACCTTGTTCTCTGGGCCTACCTCCTTGATGCAGAAGGTTGCCTGGCCTTTTAGTTTTTTGTTTTTTTTTTAAATTTATTTTTATTGTAAACAAATGGGATACATGTTGTTTATGTTTGTACATGAAGTAAAGGCATACCATTTGTGTAATCATACATCTACACTGGGTAATGGTGTTTGTCTCAATCTGTTATTTTTTCTTCCCCCCACCCCTCCCACCCCTCTTTTCCCTCTATACAGTCCCTCCTTCCTTCATTCTTGCCCCTCTCCCACCCCCCATTATGTGTCATCATCTGCTTATCAGCAAGATCATTCATCTTTTGTATTTTAATGCTTATCTCACTTAGCAAGATATTCTCCGATTTCATCCATTTGCCTGCAAATACCATAATTTTATTATTCTTTATAGCTGAGTAATATTTCATTATATATATATATATATATCTCACAGTTTCTTTATCCATTCATCAATTGAAGGACATCTAGTTTGGTTCCACATTCTGGCTATTGTGAATTGATCAGCTTTGAACATAGATGTGGCTGTTTCTCTGTAGTATGCTGATTTTAAGTCCTTTGGGTATAGGCCAAGGAGTGGGATAGCTGGGTCAAATGGTTGTTCCATTCCAAGTTTTCTAAGGACTCTCCACACTGCTTTCCAGAGTGGTTGCACTAATTTGCAACCTTACCAGCAATGTATGAGTGTACCTTTTCCCCCACATCCTCTCCAACACCTATTATTGCTTGTATTCTTGATAATGGTCATTCTAATTGGGGAGAGATGGAATCTTAGGGTAGTTTTGATTTGCATTTCTCTTATTACTAGAGTTGTTGAACATTTTTTCATATATCTGTTGATTGCTTGTAGATCATCTTCTGTGAAGTATCTGTTCATTTCCTAAGTCCATTTGTTGATTGGGTTATTTGTATTCTTGGTGTTGTTTTTTGAGTTCTTTATATATTCTGGAAAGTAGTGCTTTATTTGAAGTATGAGTGGCAAAGATTTTCTCCCACTCTGTAGGTTCTCTTTTCATATTGCTGTTAGTTTCCTTTGCTGAGAGAAAGCTTTTTAGTTTGAATCTATTCCAGTTATTGATTCTTGCTTTTATTTCTTGTGCTATGGGAGTCATGTTAAGGAAGTCTGATCCTAAGCCAACATGTTGAAGATTTGGACCTACTTTTTCTTCTATAAGGTGCAGGGTCTTGGTCTGATTCCGAGGTCCATGATCCATTTTGAGTTGATTTTTGTGCAGGATGAGTGATAGGGGTTTAGTTTCATTCTGTTGCATATGGATTTCCAGTTTTCCCAGCACCATTTGTTGAAGAGGCTATCTTTTCTCCATTGCATATTTTTGGCCCCTTTGTCTAGTATGAGAAAATTGTATTTATTTGGGTTTGTGTCCATGTCCTCTATTTCATACCATTGCCTGGCCTTTTTCTGACAATTTTAAGACAGGTCATTCATCATATTTATTACTTTTAAAACTTTTTGTCCATTTCTCTAATATAGTAAAATTCAAAAAAGAATTCTCTCATTCAATGTCAGGGAAAATGAAATAAAATTAAATTTGTTGGTATTGTGATTTAAAATAAGTATTTGAGAATTCCTTGAATTTTATATTTGTGTGCACAAAAAAGTATAAAATAAGCCCTTATATTTCAAAGATAATCCTTTTGTTGGTCATTATGTTTATGTAATTTATAGCTGTATGCCTGGTACATATTAGTGGTTATTGAATATTTTTGTTTAAATAAATAAATAATATAATCCTTGCTCTCTAAGAGATTGCCTTGTATAAAAAAAGAAATCTATGTACAAGTGCAAAGATTACTATGTGAACAACCTAGATCCAAACTGCCAAATACATAATACTAAAGAAGTGCTAAAATATGCTCAATATTTAAATATTTTATAATCAATAACAAAATGCTCCTGTAGAACTTTTCTTTATGGGGTTTTACCAAGGGGAATTTGCCATCAATTTATTACAATTGAATTTCACTACAAAGAAATGACAATCTTAATGGTAATACAAAGAAACGAAAATGTCCATTCTAGACAAACTTAATATTCCATAGTTAGTTGAGTGTATATTTTCAATTTTAGTTATTTGAATCAAAATCCATGTCTTATTATTAATATAGTGAAAATTTGGAATTAAAATTTTGACCTGTGAATTTGTTTTCATTTTATAAAGAAATTTTACCTTAGATCAGATATGTAAATATTTAGAAATATGAATAATTGGAACATATCATCTAGTATTTGGTAGGTTATGGGTAAGGTTAGTTTTGATTTTTTTAGTGCTTTAGACTGCCTACTTTCACTAATGTAATAGATTATGGAAATTCATAAGCTCTAGCTATAGGATCTCCTTCTGAATCAAACTTTGCAATATAGTCTTTTTATCTTTAGTTGGTTTTGGATGTTTTCCAGAGTAACAAATGGAAAAGTGATTGTAGATTCTCAGTGTTTGTGCACACATCAGCAATGTGCATTTCCAGTGTTTCAAATGATAAAGGCAATCAAACAGGCAGTGGGTTTCCAGTGAAGAAAGGTGTGTTTGACATCTGCTCTTGCTATTTTTTTTTCCTTTTATCCTTGTTTACATTCACCTAGAATCTACAGGTAAAAACTCTCTAAACATGGAATAAATGCAGTTCTGACATTGCCATATTGTCTGGCTTCATTTGATAGGGAAAACTTTTATTATAGTTTATCTGAGCTTTGGTTAAAGAAGTTCCATTGCATACTTGGTTTTAAGTTTCACTGTTGTCTAACAGGAAGTAATGCTATTTATAAGAGGATATAGTTACTTGTAAAGTGGTAGGTATCATAATTCAGAGTTTGTAAGTAGTTTTTACTTATACTACTTATGATAATTACAAAAGTGCTTTTCAAATTTGAGTTTTCATTGCATGTCTTTGTAAGGTTTAATAAGTACTCCAGTTTTTCTTATCAGATGATAGTCACAGGGTTTTAAAAACACCATACCAAAATTTACTTGAAAATGTTGTGTTTAATGGCAAGTTAGTCCAGTATGGGACTAGTACGTTGCAAAAACATTTGTTCAGAACCATTGGTGAGAATGTATGAGTGTGGTGGGAAAAATGCAACCCAATTTTTGAAAAAAACAAAATATCAAGAAGAAAAGAAAACAACTGTACCAGAAACTTTTAAGGAGAAAAGGAGATTTTGGTGATATCTATTTTTATTACTTTAAGGATCCAAGTGAAGCAGGGCTATTTTTTAAAAAAGCTTTCCAACCGGAATTAAAGAACGAAGGTGTTATGTATGCACAAGCACAGTCATTGTGATTTTGACTGTGCTGGACTAATAAGCCTAACACAGTGAGTTCAAAAGTAGTGGCTGGAAGGACTTTTGTCTGTTTCCCACTGAGTATCTGCAGGCCTGAAATAATCTATTCTCTGGTGATAAGAGTAGGTTTTAAAAAATTTACTTTTTGACTTCAGAATAATGGTAGGCAAAAGAATAGCAAACTCAGAGTCAACTGATAATTTAAACATTAAAGAGTTGAATATGGTCTCAAGCAGAAATTCTAAACATATAATACACTCAAATATAAAGGCTGTTGTCTGATTCATGTAATAAATGACACCTTCACTGATAACTGGGTTGTTTCAAGACACTCCTGATGAGCATCTCAAGACTGCTGAGCTCATAGAATTAATTTAGAAGGTTCAGGAAATAATAATTGGAGGAAAACAATTGTATGATGAATTCAAGGACTTTATTATTCATCAACACCACTTATTTGCCCTTAGCTGATACTTTGGGGACAATTACAATGTATAAACATGTATTGTTCATTTTGGAAGAATTTAAAAATAAACATCATGTGCAAATGAGAATAATATATTTAGCTTTGATTCTTCCTCATCAACTATAACTGAGTAATCTATTAATTTTTATTTTACTGCAAGTTCTTTACATTTAAACTCCTCTTTAAATTTCTAATGTCTTTATTACTACTTGGTTCAAATCTACTCATAGTCTTGCAAAGATTGTTTTCCCAATAACTTGGTATCATTTACCTTTTCCAAAATCAGTCCATTCCATGCTTTGTCACCAGAGTAATAAAAATAATGCAATACTGTCATACTCAGAAACTTTGGAAATTCTATAGTAATGTTCAAGATTGTGAATTTGGAGAAAAACTAATAAACCTGATGATGATTTTGTGACTATTTAAACTCCCCACACTGGAAAATTCTAGTTTCAACTTCAACATCATTAGCATTTAGCATCATCAATAGGTAATTATCATTCTTAGTATTAGTTTTGTATAATTCTTTTCCTCCTCCTTCTCTTCCTTAGTTTTGCCTTTTCCTCCCCCTCTTCCACCTCCTCCTCCTCCTCCTTCTTGAATCTGCTAAATAATAATAATAATCCCATTCACATTTATTGGATACTGGTACTCTTAAAAATGGATGTTAGAGTTTTTTCAATGTTAATGTTATTTACATTTTTCAATCTCAACTTCATTGCTTTTATCTTAACAAAACTGAGAAGGAGTGAGATGAGGAAATTTGTTATGCCAAGGAAATTTTTATTGTATTTGAATTCTGTCAGACTTTAATTATTCCTGCCTTAACTTGATGATCTGCAAAATCTTGTCTGTAATCTCCTTGACTGTGTACAGTGTCTCTGGCAGGTTTATCTAGACCCAGACCTAGTGTTGCCCAGAAGCAGTTGAAGGCAGCTGATTTCCTGTGAAGGCCACAGTGGAAATTAGTTCATCAAGGCTTTCTTGTGTCTGTTTTTCTTAGATTATACTATAAACAGGTATTTTTTTTTTAATCTTCCTTTTCTTTAGAGATAAAGTACTTTATCCTTTTATACCAACATAGGAGTATATATATGTGGGTGATTTTTAAGTTCTGTTCTCTGGAGGAATAACCCTCTTCATAACCCTCTATATGAAGGAATAAATAGAGTCAAATATATTTTCAAAGTAGAAAATACATACAGTTATATTTTCTAAGTATTTATTGTATTTACATTTCTCGAGTCATACGTGATTCATGAAGTTTTTGCCACTAAGCCAAATCCAGTTGTTTCAATGCCAAAGTGCGATCTTGGGCCCACTAAATGATGATGCAACAGATAGAAATTAAAACCTGTTTATGAGCATGCCTTGAAATTGTGCAGAAAGAATAGGAGAAAAACCAGTTCTGGGTCAAGAGAGATAAAAAAGTAGTTGATGTTTATAATTCAGAGGTACACTGTTATTCAGCTGAGAAACTGAGGAATGATAAGGAAGGTTCCTAAAAGGTATGTAGATGTATGAAAGTCTGCCAATATTTTATAGAGGGCATAAGAAACAAAATGACTGATAGCATCTATAATGTGGGATAAGAGCCATTGATATGAGTTGAGTGCAGGTAATCTAAAGGTTTGAAAATGTTATTAGGATGTATTTCTAAGATTTAACAAAGGATAAATATTTTAATTTGTATTAAAAATTACAACTGCAACATATATTTGTGATAACAGTTAATATCAAATAACACATAAAGGTAAAAGTAATTACTTCTCACAGCCTGGAATATTTAATGTTAACAACTTTGCAGGTATCTTTGCACATATTTCTACTTGTTTATGTGCATATAGCTAGTATTTTATACAGGGTGTTTTTAATACAAAGAGATTTGAGCTCTTTCTTTGAACCAAAGTGGAAATATGTTACACACATTCCCTTGCAACCTTATATCATTGAAGTCTATGCAATTGAGAGACAGTTATAATGCATGATTTTATTGTAAACTACTATTATCTTTGCTTCTTCCTTCTGATCTTCCACATTGTCTTTCATTCTACCCACATAAACCACTAACTCCAATGCTCCCATAATCCACACTGACAGCAAATTGGATGGTGGGTATCCATCTACACTTTGCCTCATGCAGTTAAACCTTTTATAAATATATACTCTTACAATGTTTTATACAGAAAAAGATAGTATATATAAATATGCCAAATTTTGTATTTTAAATTTTATTTATTGTTTCATGATAAAATCACTTGGAAGTTAAAGCTATCTCTTAATTGTAGAATGCCTTTATTATTCAAAAGTACTGGTGGAAAACTCTCCTGCACAACTTTTATAACTATAATTTGCTTTATGTAGCCTCCTATTATATACATTGGACTATCATAATTTATTTTAAGATTGTTTTAATTGAAATGCAATCATTTCGTTTTCCATGTATTTACAACTATAAATCTGTGATAAACCTTCTTGCATGCATATTTTTAGATATCAACACTTTTATTTCTATGGGATAGAATTCTAGCAGCGGGATTCTGTATTATGTGTAAAATAATTATATGTTGCTGAATTTATTTTCATAAAAGCTGAAACAATTTATATTTCACCCACAGTGTGAATTGTATTATATCCCAGTCAACAATAGGTAATTATCATTCTTTTTTATTTTTTTGTCATTTTAGTATATGCAAAATGACAGTTCATAGTTATTTTATTGTACACTTTTGTGCTTCTAGAAAGTTTTAGTATTTTTATCTTTTTCTCCTGTGACTTTCTGATTCTCAATATTTTATCATTTGTCGCTCATTGTCAAATTTTTCTTGTTAACTTCCGGGAATTCATTGTGCAGTATAGTTAAGAGATCTTAATTGCAACTAAGACAATGCATATTTTTGTACATCTGCATTTGTGGTCTGTAAAACAACAGTAAAAGAAGTTCTATAAACAGAAATAGAATCTATGAGTGTATCTGCTACTGTCTCAGTTTGCTTCTGTGCTCTCATTGTCTTCCTGGAGATATCCTGGCCCCTT
This sequence comes from Sciurus carolinensis, assembly GCF_902686445.1. Classification (NCBI taxonomy): domain Eukaryota; kingdom Metazoa; phylum Chordata; class Mammalia; order Rodentia; family Sciuridae; genus Sciurus; species Sciurus carolinensis. The sequence goes on from NC_062214.1 coordinate 141,310,784, forward strand.
TCGTTCTTAAAAGTTTCCTCGTCCAAGTTGTATGACTGCCTCATATAAAAAAAATACTTGAGTTGGGGATGTTCAAAGAGGAGAAAAGAAAATCCATGTTTATGTATAACCTGTATGTATATATACATATGTATAAACAAATACATAAATATGTATATGACATGTGAATATATACATATAAATGTGCATGTATATAATATGCATGACAATGTCATCTGGTCTGTTAAAAACATTCCATACAGGATGTAGAGCAATATTCCTAAATTCTTTAGCATTTATATGTATGTATACACACATTTATCATCTAAGCATTATACATAACCAAATCACATTCAAGTACAGTTTTCACCTGTGCAAGAATTTAAAAAAATTTTATTTCAGAAAACTGAATAAACAATGATGAAAGGACTGATGATCAAACTTGAATTCATTTCTGCAAAGAAAGAGAGAGGGAAACAAATGTTTGAGTTATTTTGCACTGAATAGAACTGAAATGTTTCCAGTGATGACAATATAAAGATAATATAACTAATAAATGGAGAAACAAAAAGGAATGAGAGGAAGTAGAGATTATATATTGATTTCATCTACTTTTATAGCCAAAGAATAAAATAAATAATTTACAAGTGATACATCAAGTAACCAAGCTATAAATATACTTAGGGGTACAAATAAATACTAGAACAACTACAAAAATAATATAAACTTGAATAGTGGAAAGGAGGGAGAAGAGATAGGAAGAATGCACATTTTATTATGTGTAATAAAAAGGCGAAAATACTGCCTAAGGAATAGTCTATCAATTATATTCTAGAGTTGTGATCGTAAAGGTAATGACTCTAATAACTAAACACAAATAAATCTTTCCAATTAAAAGTCAAGCACACAGAAACATGCTATTTAAAAACAATAAAGTCAAAATACATAACATACATTGTATTAGGGATTTCTATGGTGTAGTAACTGATAGTAGACATGCTGTTCTGCTGTAATCTTCTAAAAAACTGAGGAGAATATGTGAGGAAGCTGTTTTTATGCCAGTATAAACAGGATGTTCATAACTAATGCCTGAGTGAAAGAAAGTACCCAAGCTGAGCCCAACATCTCCCATGGCTCTCAGACTGGGGGTCATTTTCCTATCCTGTCTTAAAGCAGATTGAGAACCAAGACATGGCAGGAGATCAGAGTCTGAGCTGCTCAAGTGCTTGGAATTTGCAAAGAAAAGTCTGTGAAAGAGGAAAACAGCATAGAGTGGGGCTAAAAATGTGTGTGAGTTCCCCCCCTGAGAGAGAGGCGAGGAGTACCTACATGGAGACCTGCTAAGACAAGAGGACAGTGAATACTGGGACTGAGACCTTTGTTGAGATACCAAGCCTCAGAGTGCTCTAAGACACACTGGCTGGGCTGAGGGAAGTGGCATCTTAGATATTTGCTTGAAATTTCAAAGAGGCACACCTTTCATGACTGGGCACTAGAAATTGTACATCTTCATAATATCTTGTTCCATTGGTCACATGGTTCAGTCCCTGAATTACTGTGGGATAGGACTATGTAGGTTGCAAAATTTGAAGGACATTGACTATTGAGGACTTTCTTAGAAGGTGGTTATTACAAAACTAGAATAAAATTTATAATGTTTATTAGGATTTGTGTGCTTGTTTGGAATTTTAGGAGGAAATCAAGCAAAAATCAGTGGAAGAATTTGGTTCTTGTCAAGTTACAAAATTAATACACAAATGTCAAGTTTTTATAAAAATAGTAAAATAATGGAACATATGCAAAAGCAAAAGAAATGAGAAATATCCATGGGTAATGTTATGTAGAAATGTGTAAGAGTCTTATGAGGGAAACTTAAATTACTTCTCATGGAGATAAAAGCAGACCTAGTAAAGGATAGAAATATTCAATAGCATATTGATGTAAATTACTTCTATATTAATCTATAAAAAACAATTATAAAGCATGTAGAAGCTGAACTTTCAAAAAGCAAGGAAGGTTGCTTATACTATTTAAGTGGAAAAACAAATAATATTCTATAAAGAAGAATAAAATGGGAAACAAACTTTTTCAAATGCTATCATAAATCTGAAGAAATTAAAATCATGTGGTACTGATAAATGTAAAAGCATTCTTCATAAAAGCAGAAGAATAGAGGATGGAATAGAGGGTGTATAAACAGGCCAAAAGCAAACTGGAAGTTATTGTATGGCAAAGATAGCCATTTTTATTATTCTGGAAAAGAAATATTATTCAGTAGATAATTCTGATGTCATTTGGGTACACATTGGTACTTTGTTCATTCTTCATGCAAAAACTCAATGAATTGCCATGAATGATCCTGATTTTACTGTGGGACATGGAGTAAAATATATATTAAGCAAGAAGAGAATATTCCAATTTGGATTTAAGTCCATAAGAGACCTGAAGCAATTGTCCACTTATGGAGCCACATCCAGCGTGGATGAGAAAAAGGATTTCTGTTGGAGGACGGGTGCCAGGTGCCGGCTATTGATTAATCCCTAAGAAACTTATCTAATCAAATAAACACAAGAGCCAGTAAAATTTTCAAATGGATTGTGTGTGATAGATTAGGCCATGCGGAGTCTGACCTCTAAAACAAGAAGGAGGAGCTCACCTTCCCTTTATTTATAGCTGCTCAGGTAAAGAGGGACCGGAAAGGGCTTCTTCTGTGAGGAACAGGATGGGCGGAATTAGAGACGTGATTTGCTTAGAGAATTAGGATTTCCTCAGATGGTGAGCCACCTGCACAGAGTCACCTACCCCAGGCTATTTGAAACAATCTGTCAGGACTGCCAGTTCCTGGGAGTCAGACCTCTGTGTCCCATGGCTTAGCCAAGCCTGATTCTGCTAAACATGGATGGCTTCCCACATACCCTAAAATGGGATGAACTTTCATGGGGTTTTTCTTTGTTTTGTTTTATTTTATGGAGACCAGCTCTCCCTATGTTGCCTAGACTGGTTTCCAAGTTCTCTGCTCAGGTGATCCTTCCACCTCAGCCTACTGAAGAACTGAGGCTATAGGAGTGCACCACCTATACTTCTGTGTTTTTCAAATTTTGTTTTGTTTTTTGTTTTCTCTGGTTTTATTATGAATAAAGAAAAAATTACAATAATAGTTTTTGCTCATGTCTTTTAGCACATATGCACAAGAGTTTCTTAAGGCAAAAGTTTATGGTCCTTAGCTGTGTAATGAGGGGACCTAGAGAGCTTTTCAAAAATATTGATGTTTGGGTTTTATCCCATCTATTCTGAATTAATTGAATTGGGGTTTCCTTGAGAGAATAGGATTTAAAACACCTTCTCAGATGGGATTAATGTGTTGTTAAACATGACAATTTCCTATAAGAAGGAGTGATATTATTTGATTGTAAGGTGTAATTATGTTTATTTTGGGGAGGGAAAGATCAACTGTTTTCCAAATAATTATCTCTTTTCCTCCAGCATTGTGAAGGATGTTCCTTTGCTCCCTTCCACATTTGTCTCACTTAATAACATGTTTATTATGATAACACATTATGCATTTATTTTACATTTCCCTGAATGTAACTGAATTTATTTATATTTTCATATGTTTATAGGATTTATAAGGTTTTCATGCTACCTCTTCTGCTGAACATTCATTTATTTGCCTGTCGTTCTGTTCCATTATCTTCATATGTTGATTCATAGGGAATATTTAATAAAATATTCTGAGTACTAGTTCATTTTCAGTTTCATGCAAATATTTTCCTCAAGTCCATATTTTTTTTCATAATAAAAAGGAAGACTCCATTTTGGTGTTTGATCCCAGGAAGTTTATGTTCTCCCTCTTCCATTTTCACCTCCTTCCTGAACAAGCCTATAAGATAATTCATGGGTACTCTCTTCAGGTACTTTGCAGGAGTTTGAAACCATTCCTCTCTGGAAACCTTGTCCTGGGTACACACTGTAGTCACAGTAAAACCTAAACTACCAGCTCTGCTCTTGCCAGTCGCCTAGACCAGCTCGTACTTGCAAGGCTTTCCCCAGGAAGTCCAGTTTTGTGAGTAATAATGGTTTTCATCTATTATTTTCACATATGTGTTTATTTTACATTTCCCTGGATATAATTGAGTGTATTTATATTTTCTACAGAGTATCACCAGTCTTCAGTTACTCTTAAATATTTCTGATTTTGGGAAGATATGAAAAAATGTTTCTGAATATTGGCTATTACTGACTGTAATGGTTGTAAAATTTGTTTTCCTTTCTATATTAATTGTGTTTTTTAGGGTTAATTCTTCTCTTAAGTTTAATTGAATATCCATATTTCATCCATCGATTTTCTTACATATTGTAGATTCTCATTGCATTTTCATATTTATTAATGAGGACCTAGAATAAATGGCATTGACAGCTGGAGTAGATATCATCAGCATAATTAAAACTTCTTCCTACAGTAATAAATTCAGATTATGATCATAGAAATCTTTGTTCTGATGATTAAGCAGGGAAGAGAGTTACTTGGGAGTTTTCGATTGTCAGTTTTCTTTAGAATGTTTCAGTGGTATGTTTACTGGGTATGGGACTGTACATACCCTGTTGGGTCCAGAATTTATGGGACACTGCTTAATTCTATCTTCATTTCTAATAACTTGTTTAGCAGACTTCTCTGTCAAAGTGCCACTTATTTACTCAAGGGCAAAAGCTATTGGCAATAATTCTAACATCTGGAACAACTGGTTTTCAATTCTTTCTCTGCTACTCTAAAGGCAAAATACAAATTTAATTTGTACTTCTGTATCCTTATCACTCTGTTCCTGGAGTGATTCTAAGGTTTTTGTGGGACACCTCATGTTTTAGGAAGTTCTTTTGATTACTTGATGGTTTTAAGTTCTTAGTTTCTCATGGGTTTCTTTAATTAAAAAAGAACTATATCTTCCTTATACTTACAGAAATTCTTCAGTGTTATATCTGCTGATGACTCTCTCATTTCAGCTATTATGGCTTGGGTGTATATTTTTATACTTCTGTCATTCCAATAAGATTTTAGGAAAGAAAATTGCCCATCAAATGACTTGAATTATAAATTTTGACCTTTGCCATTGTACTTGTTTTATTGTTCTCCCTCTTAAGTTTGCTGAGTATTTTTAAAAATTTATTGTTTTCATCAGATGCATAAAAATGTACATATTTATGAGGTGCCATGTATTCCAATACACGTGTACAATGTGTATCATTCAAATCCAGAGACACATATCTGTCTCTTCAAACATCTATCATTTCTTTGTGGTGAAAACATTCAAAATCCTTTCTTTTAGCTTTTTTGTATAGTTGTGCAATAGAATACCAAAACTTTCATACTGTACAAAGGAATATGAAAACTTATTTCTCACACCTAACTATAACTTAGTAAGCATTGACCAACTTTCCCCCGACACTCCCAAGCTTCTGGTAACCACCATTCTACCCTCAAACTTCTATGAGATCAAATAACAAGTTTTAGATTCCTCATAGTAGTGAGATCATACTATATTTTTCTTTCTGTGCCTTGATTATTTCACTTAATTACTTTCAGATCTATCCAGTTCACAAATGACAGGGTTTCATTTGTTTCCAGGCTAAATAGTTTTCTACTGTGTGTCTGTATCACATTTTCTTTATTTGTCAGTTGTTTCCATTTTTGGGTATTGGAAATAGTGAGTGCTACAATAAATAAGAGAGTATAAATGTGTTTTAGACATACTGATTTCAATTCTTTTGGAGATAGACCCAGTAGCAGGTTTGCCAGATCATATGGTAGTTCTATTTTTAAAAATTTGAGGAGCCTCCATACTGTTTTCCATAATGTCTGCATTAATTTGCATTCCCACCAAAAGTTGAGTATGGGTTATTATTGATAGCATTTACTTTCTTCTTTTTCATAATGTCATTATAACTGGGGTGAAATGATATCTTCTTATGATTTTGATTTGTATATCACTGATGATTGGAAATATTGACTTTTTTCGGGTATCTGTTGGCCATTTGTATGTCTTCCTTTCAAAACATTCTATGTAGGCCTATTGCCCATTTTTAAATCAGATTATCTGTTTTTGCTTTTTCTTTTGAGTTTTTGGAGTTCTTCCAGATTCAGGTTAGTAGATGTTAGATGTATGGTTTTCTACTATTCTATAGGTTGACTCTTTGCTCTATGGATTGTTTCCTTTGCTATGCCAAAGTTTTTTAGTTTGATGTGATAAAGATTGCCTACTTCTGATCTCACAGTACTACCCCTAGGCTTAAATTCCCATAAATAGACTCAATTTCTTCAGGAGATATTTGTACGTATTTGATTTTATATAGCTATACTATGCCTTGGATACTTTTTTTTTTTCTCTGACAGTTTTTGTAATCTATAAGAACACTATCTCAGTCATAGTATACTGCTTGTGTCCAAGTGTTAAACAACTATCTTCTCTTCAAGTTGACAGGATGTTTATCATTGAAAAAAATTTGATCACATTCTTACAACCTTTAAATCTACAAAGCTCAGTTTTTGAGAATAAATTTGACTTTCAACTTGAAAAATATGCGTTAAAACAACAAAATCATGGGCAATGGCCAGAGTGAGTTACATAATTGTTATTTTCTTTTTAAGAAAATCTCTTATTAAAATTTTATTTACCTAATGCTTATACAATAAGTTTCTTCATTTTAATTCAACATTTTCCTCCCTTACTGGTATGCCAAAGACCCAGACTGGAGGAAGGGCTGTATGGTCTGGGTTATTATAAGGAAAAGAAACAGGAGTGTAGAGTTATCAAGGTCAACCATAGGAATCACACCAGGCTTCTGAATTAGGGGAATTTAAGACTAAACAGGACACAAATTAATAAAGAGAGATAGCTAAAATCAAGAAGTAAAGGAATCATAAAATAGAAATTATCTAAAATGGGAACATCAGGAAGGTCAACACAGATATGTGTGTACAGCAGGTGGGCAGTTCCAAAAATATTTTGATAGACATCAGAAGAAGAACAGTTCTTTTTACTAGTCATAAAGGCATTCTGTCACTTTCACAAGAATGGGACATTATTAAAGTGTGTCAACAAGCAAAGGCAATGATGATAGTTGACTAATGATGGATCTCTTATATAGGGAAACTATCACTGAGATTTTAAATTAAATGCATCTTAAAATTTACAAGGTAACTTTAAATTGTTAAATATTTTACTATTATGTAAAATTCAAAATCTTCCTTTCTTTGTGTATATTAAAACACTTTTAATTTTTTTCATAAAATTGAAGTGAATGAAAGAAGAAATTTTTTGCATAAAAAATACCTGAAAGAAATTCTTAGTTCCTAGAATTTATTACACTGTCCCTTTTTTAGGGATCAGAGTAGGAGATGGAAGTCATGGTCTTGAATCTCTTGTCAATGGCATGCACAGATTTATAGGGTTTTTTGACTTTTCTTATGATGAACCTTTACTTCTAACCCATCTAATGTTTAATTCTCAGAGATTTAGTGCTCTGTCAAATGCCTGTGGTGCTGAGTGATGTCATTACTATGATCTCATTTGGGGTATGGTCATAATCACCTCATCTCCATATTTGGGCATCTTCTCTCTTATTTTAGAAGGATCCTGGGAAATCTGCTAAGAAGAGTATACAGTCTTCTAAGCACCCATCTAGATGTTAATAGTTTCAAGATTTCAGGTAACCGTTCAGAATCAAAAAGTATGTATGGCTGATAAATCTTATTCTCAATCTTAGTACATAATTATTATAGTAATCTTGAGGAATGTAGACATTATTAAAGAAATTTTATATCAGTCATTCTTTTGTCACTGGGACTAAACTACCTGACAGGAAGAGCTTAGAGGAGGACAAGTTTATTTGGGTTCGTTTTCAGAGATTTAATACTGGGGTAGCCAAGTCCATTCTCTGCCAGGGTGAGGCAGAATGTCTTGATGGAAAGGTGTGGTGGAGGAGCACAACTCCAAAGAGCAGCCAGGAAGGAGAGAGAGGGAGAAAGAAAGGGGTTGCAGGGAAGAGAACCCTTCCAGGGCTTGCCCTTAGTGACCCACCTCCTGCCCACAATTACAACCCAGTTAGTCCAGCTCACCTAGGATGGACTGCCAGGTTACAGTTCTCAAAGTCCAATCATTTCACCTGTGAATATATCTGCATTAACAGTGGAGCTTTTGGGGATACCTCATATCTAAATCATAACATCCAGAAATTACCTTTATTGCTTTTTGTGACTCTTCTTTCAACTTCAACTCCTTGTCTCCTTCTCCCTCTTGTTGCACATGTACTTTGAACATTGGAAACATATCGAATTAAACTTGCATAGTTTCTCTTTTCACATTATTGATTGTATCCTTTGTTGAGAAAAAGATTTTTAGTTTGAATCTATCCCATTTATTGATTCTTGCTTTTATTTCTTGTGCTCTGGGAGTCTTGTTAAGGATGTCTGATCCTAAGCCAACATGATGAAGATTTGGGCCTATTTTGTCTTCTATTTGGTGCAAGGTCTCTGGTCTAATTCCTAAGTACTTGATCCATTTTGAGTTGAATTTTGTGCAGGGTGAGAGATAGAGGTTTAATTTCATTTTACTGTAATGGATTTTCAGTTTTCCCAGCACCATTTGTTGAACAGGCTATTTTCTCTCCATTGCATGCTTGTGGCTCCTTTGTCTAGTAGGAAGTAACTGTATTTATGTGGGTTTGTCTCTGTGTCTATGTGAAAAGAGAGCCGACTGAGTGGGAGAAAATCTTTTCCACATGCACTTCTTCAGATTGAGCACTAAATTCCAAAATTTATAGAGACCTCAAAAACTTTACACCCAAAATACAAAGAACCCAATCAATAAATGGGTCAAGGAACTGAACAGACACTTTACAGAAGAAGATATACAGGTGATTAATAAATATATGAAAAAATGTTCAACATCTCTACTAATTAGAGAAATACAAATTAAGACAACTCTAAGATTTCATCTTACTCCAATTAGAATGGCTATTATCAAGAACACAAACAGGATCCAAGATGGCGGCCTAGAGGGAGACTGCACCCCCAGTCGCTCCAGAACCCAGGTGGTAAGAAGGGGAGGCATTGAGAGACTCGGACTGAAATAGAGCCACGGGTGAGTCTGCCCACTGGGTAAAGCTCGGCCTGGTGGCAGGCCCAGATAGAGGTGGCTTATCGGAGCCGGGCAGGGCAGCTAGGGTCATCCACAGGCAGCCCTGCGCACTCCAGCGGTGGGCCCCGCCCACACAGCCAGCTTCTCCAGGTTCTCGGAAAGGAACTGGCCCGCTAGTGAGAGCCTTTCTGACCAGAACAAGCTCCGAGTCCCGGAGCCCCTGCAGCGCAGCGTACTCCAGCAACGAACCAGCGGAGAGCCGCGATCCGCAATCCGCAAACAGCCTCTGGGATTAGGGCAGGGCAGCCAGAGACCTCTTCAGGCGGCTCTGCCCACTCCGGCTGCAGGCTCTCTTCACGGGGCGATCCAAGATGGCGGCCTAGAGGGAGACTGCACCCCCAGTCGCTCCAGAACCCTGGAGTTAAGAAGGGGAGGCATTGAGAGATTCGGACTGAAATAGAGCCACGGGTGAGTCTGCCCACTGGGTAAAGCTCGGCCTGGTGGCAGGCCCGGATAGAGGTGGCTTATTGGAGCCGGGCAGGGCAGCTAGAGTCTTCCCAAGGTAGCCTTCCACACTCCGGCAGTGGGCTCCTCCCACACGGCCAGCTGCACGGCGCAGGACCACAGTGAGAGCATTTCTGCACAGAGCCAGTTCCAAACCGTGGAACCAGTAGGGGGCTAGGGGCAGTTTTCTTCGGATGACCTGCTTTATCAGATTCCTCCAAGACATCAGTCTACTGAAGGCTGGGAGGTGATACACTGGAAATCTACCGGGACACTATAAGCCAATAGCGGAAAACTGCAATATCTCAGGGTCCCACTGACAACTGACCAATATGAGAAAACAAGGGAAGAAAATGTCCCAAACAAACCTAGATACTACATCAATAAAACCCAATGACAGCACAGCAGAAGAAATGTCAGAAAGGGAGTTCAGAATGTACGTAATTAAAACGATCAGGGAAGCTAATGAGGAGATGAAAGAGCAAATGCAGGCATTGAAGGAGGAGATGAAAGAGCAAATGCAGGCATTAAATGATCGCACCAATCAACAGTTAAAAGACCAAATACGGGAAGCAAGAGATCATTTCAATAAAGAGTTAGAGATACTGAAAAACAAACAAACTGAAATCCTTGAAATGAAGGAAACAATAAACCAAGTTAAAAACTCCATAGAAAGCATAACCAATAGGATAGAACACCTGGAAGACAGAACCTCAGACATTGAAGACAAATTATTTAATCTTGAAAGCAAAGTTGGCCAAACAGAAAAGATGGTAAGAAATCATGAACAGAATCTACAAGAATTATGGGATATCATGAAAAGGCCAAATTTAAGAATTATTGGGATTGAGGAAGGCTTAGAGAAACAAACCAAAGGAATGAACAAGCTATTCAATGAAATAATAACAGAAAATTTCCCAAATCTCAAGAATGAAATGGAAAACCAAGTACAAGAGGCTTATAGAACTCCAAACATACAAAATTACAACAGACCCACACCAAGGCACATTATTATGAAAATTCCTAACATACAAAATAAAGACAGAATTTTAAAGGCCGCGAGAGAAAAGAATCAAATTACATTCAGAGGGAAACCAATAAGAATATCAGCAGATTTTTCAATCCAGACCCTAAAAGCTAGAAGGGCCTGGAACAACATATACCAAGCCCTGAAAGAAAACGGATGCCAACCAAGAATCTTATACCCAGAAAAACTTACCTTCTAATTTGACGATGAAATAAGATCCTTCCATGATAAACAAAAGCTAAAGGAATTTACAAAAAGAAAGCCAGCATTACAGAACATTCTCAGCAAAATATTCCATGAGGAAGAGATGAAAAACAACGATGCAAATCAGCAACAGGAGGCACTAGCCTAAAGGAATAGCCAAATAAAGGAGAAACCAAATCATGTCAAAAACAAATATGAGTCAATTGACTGGGAATACAAATCATATCACAATAATAACCCTGAATGTTAATGGCCTGAATTCATCAATCAAAAGACACAGACTGGCAGATTGGATTAAAAAGAAAAATCCAACAATATGCTGCCTGCAAGAGACTCATCTCATAGAAAGAGACACCCATAGACTAAAGGTGAAAGGATGGGGAAAAATATACCATGCACACGGACACAGCAAAAAAGCTGGAGTATCCATCCTCATCTCAGATAATGTGGACTTCAAACCAAAACTAATCAGAAGGGATAAAGAAGGACATTACATGCTGCTTAAGGGAAGCATAAATCAGCAAGACATAACAATCATAAATATCTATGCCCCGAACATTGGCTCATCCACGTACGTCAAACAAATCCTTCTCAATTACAGAATTCAAATAGACCACAACACAATAATACTAGGTGATTTTAACACACCTCTCTCACCACTGGATAGATCGTCCAAACAAAAATTGAATAAAGAAACTATAGATCTCAACAACACAATCAGCAATTTAGACTTAACGGACATATATAGAATATACCATCCAACAAAGAATGAATACACTTTCTTCTCAGCAGCACATGGATCCTTCTCTAAAATAGACCATATTTTATGCCACAAAGCTACTGTTAGCAAATACAAGAAGATAGAGATACTACCTTGTACTCTATCAGATCATAATGGATTGAAATTAGAAATAAATGACAGAATAAAAAACAGAAACTTCTCCAATACCTGGAGACTAAATAATACACTATTATATGATGAATGGATAACAGAAGACATCAGGAGGGAAATAAAAAAATTCTTAGAAGTAAACGAGAACAAAGACACATCATATCAAAATCTCTGGGACACTATGAAAGCAGTACTTAGAGGAAGATTTATTTCATGGGGTGCATTCAAAAAAAGAAGTAGAAATCAACAAATAAACGACTTAACACTACAGCTCAAAGCGCTAGAAAAAGAAGAGCAGACCAATACCAAAAGTAGTAGAAGACAGGAAATAGTTAAAATCAGAGCCGAAATCAACGAAATCGAAACAAAAGAAACAATCGGAAAAATTAACAAAATAAATAGTTGGTTCTTTGAAAAAATAAACAAAATTGATAAACCCTTAGCCACACTAACAAAGAGAAAGAGGGAGAAAACTCAAATTACTAAATTCAGAATGAACAAGGAAACATCACAACAGACACGAGTGAAATACAAAACATAATTAGAAGCTATTTCGAAAATCTATACTCCAACAAAACAGAAAACCTCGAAGACATCAACAAATTTCTAGAGACATATGAACTACCTAAACGGAACGAGGAGGACATACACAACTTAAATAAACCAATTTCAAGCAATGAAATAGAAGAGGTCATCGAAAGCCTACCAACAAAGAAAAGTCCAGGACCAGATGGGTTCTCAGCCGAGTTCTACAAAACCTTTAAAGAAGAGCTCATTCCAATACTTCTCAAACTATTCCATGAAATAGAAGAGGAGGGAACCCTACCAAACTCGTTCTATGAAGCCAATATCACCCTGATACCTAAACCAGACAGAGACACATCGAGGAAAGAAAATTTCAGACCAATATCCTTAATGAATATTGATGCAAAAATTCTCAACAAAATTTTAGCAAATCGCATACAAATATATATTAAAAAGATAGTGCACCACGATCAAGTGGGTTTTATCCCAGGGATGCAAGGTTGGTTCAACATTCGGAAATCAATAAATGTCATTCACCATATCAACAGACTTAAAGTTAAGAATCACATGATTATTTCAATAGATGCAGAAAAAGCATTTGATAAAATACAGCATCCCTTCATGCTCAAAACACTAGAAAAAATTGGGGTAGTGGGAACATTCCTAAACATTATAAAGGCAATCTACGCTAAGCCCATGGCTAATATCATTCTAAATGGTGAAAAACTGAAAGCGTTCCCCCTAAAAACTGGAACAAGGCAGGGTTGCCCTCTTTCACCGCTTCTATTCAACATCGTCCTTGAGACTCTAGCCAGAGCAATCAGACAAACCAAAGAAATTAAAGGGATACGAATAGGAAAAGAAGAACTCAAACTATCCCTGTTCGCTGATGACATGATTATATATTTAGAGGAACCTGGAAATTCCACCAGAAAACTTTTAGAACTCATAAGTGAATTCAGTAAAGTAGCAGGTTACAAGATCAATGCTCATAAATCCAATGCATTTTTATACATAAGTGATGAATCTTCAGAAAGAGAAATTAGGAAAACTACCCCATTCACAATAGCATCGAAAAAAATAAAATACTTGGGAATCAATCTCACAAAAGGGGTGAAAGACCTCTACAATGAGAACTACAGAACACTAAAGAAAGAAATTCAAGAAAACCTTAGAAGATGGAAAGATCTCCCATGTTCCTGGATAGGCAGAATTAATATCGTCAAAATGGCTATACTACCTAAAGTTCTATACAGATTCAATGCAATTCCAATTAAAATCCCAATGATGTACCTTGCAGAAATAGAGCAAGCAATTATGAAATTCATCTGGAAGAATAAAAAACCTAGAATAGCTAAAGCAATCCTCAGTAGCAAGAGCGAAGCAGGGGGTATTGCAATACCAGATCTTCAACTCTACTACAAAGCAATAGTAACAAAAACGGCATGGTATTGGTACCAAAATAGACAGGTAGATCAATGGTACAGAATAGAGGACATGGACACAAACCCAAATAAATACAATTTTCTCATATTAGACAAAGGTTCCAACAATATGCAATGGAGAAAAGATAGCCTCTTCAACAAATGGTGCTGGGAAAACTGGAAAACTATATGCAATAGAATGAAACTAAACCCCTATCTCTCACCCTACACAAAACTCAACTCAAAATGGATCAAGGACCTCGGAATCAGACCAGAGACCCTGCATCTTATAGAAGAAAAAGTAGGTACAAATCTTCAACTTGTTGGCTCAGGATCAGATTTCCTTAACAGGACTCCCACAGCACAAGAAATAAAAGCAAGAATAAACAACTGGGATAGATTCAAACTAAAAAGCTTTCTCTCAGCAAAGGAAACTATCAGAAATGTGAAGAGAGAGCCTACAGAGTGGGAGAATATCTTTGCCAACCATACCTCAGATAGAGCGCTAATTTCCAGAATCTATAAAGAACTCAAAAAACTCTACACGAAGAATACAAATAATCCAATCAACAAATGGGCTAAGGAAATGAACAGACACTTCACAGAAGAAGATGTACAAGTAATCAACAGATATATGAAAAAATGTTCAACATCCCTAGTAATAAGGGAAATGCAAATCAAAACTACCCTAAGATTTCATCTCACCCCAATTAGAATGGCGATTATCAAGAATACAAGCAACAATAGGTGTTGGCGAGGATGTGGGGGAAAAGGTACACTCATACATTGCTGGTGGGTTTGCAAATTAGTGCAGCCACTCTGGAAAGCAGTATGGAGATTCCTCAGAAAGCTTGGAATGGAACCACCATTTGAGCCAGTTATCCCACTCCTTGGCCTATACCCAAAGGACTTAAAATCAGCATACTACAGAGATACAGCCACATCAATGTTCATTGCTGCTCAATTCACCATAGCCAGATTGTGGAACCAACCTAGATGCCCTTCAGTTGATGAATGGATAAAGAAACTGTGGCATATTTATACAATGGAATATTACTCCACAATGGAAATGATAAAATTATGGCATTTGTAGGCAAATGGCCGAAACTGGAGAATATCATGCTAAGTGAGATAAGCCAATCTCAAAAAACTAAAGGACGAATGATCTCGCTGATAAGCGGATGAGGACATATAATGGGGGGTGGGAGGGGCTAGCATTAGGTTTAGGGTTAGGTTTAGAGTTAGGCTAAGGAGAGCAGCAAGAATGAAGGAAAGAAGGACTGTGTAGAGGGAAAAGAGGGGTGGGAGGGGTTGGGGGAGGGGAAAAATAAAATAAACATCAGTACCCTATGTAAATGTAAAAAAAAAAAATAAAAAAATAAAAGACACTTATGAAAATTAAAAAAAAAAAAAAAGAACACAAACAATAATAAGTGTTGGTGTGAATGTGGGGAAAATGGTACACTTTTACATTGCTGGTGGAGTTGCAATTTGGTGCAGCCAATGTGGAAAGCAGTGTGCAGAATCCTCAGAAAACTTAGAATGAACCCACCTTTGGACCCAGTTATCTCATTCCTCAGTTTATACCCAAAGGACTTAAAATCAGCATACTACAGTAATGCAACCACATCAATGTTTATAGCAGCTCAATTCACAATAGCTAGATTATGGAACCAACCTAGATGCCCTTCAACAGATGAATGGATAAAGAAACTGTGGTATATATATACAATATATTATTCAGTCATAAAGAAGAATAATATTATGGCATTTGCAGATAAATGGATGGAATTAGAGAATACCATGCTAAGTGAAATAAGCCAATCCCAATAATCCAAAGGCCAAATGTTTTCCCTGATAAGTGGATGATGATATATAATGGGGGCTAGGTAGTTTGGGGATGAGAGAAGAAAGAGGAACTTTGGATTACATAGAAGGAAATGAGAGGCAGAAGGGGGTATGAAAAATGGTGGAATGCGACAGATATCATTACCCTATGTACATGTATGATTACAGAAATGGAATGAATCTACATCATGTACAACATAGAAATGAAAAGATGTACCCCATTTGTGTACAATGAATCTAAATGTAGTGTCTAAAAAAATAATTAAAAAAAGATTGCATAGTTTATATATGTGTGTGTGAGTATATGCATATTTAAAGTGTTTAAAATTTTATTTTAAATATTTATTTAGAACATTGTCACTTCCTTTCATTATGTAAATGTCCTAAAACTTACTTCAGGTCTTTTTTATTTTTGGACATCCAGATTGATCATATTAAATCCCACACCTTGACATGCATACATGTTCCTTTATGATGGGAGTTTAATGATCTCACTATTGTAACCTGGAGGGTAGAAAAAATTTAGCACAACTGCTGTGTGCTGTAAAATTCTTTCTGTACACCATGGACATCATTTCATACTCTCACAACAGATTAAGATAGAACACATTTTCCAAAAATTTTATCAAAGGAAAATATTTTACTTGTTTCTCTTTGTGAATTGGATTAGGGAAAAAAAATGTGAGAACTCACTATTTTTTCAAAATTCTTTGAGTATTAGTTGGAATGAATGTCTCATATTTTCAACCTTTATTTTATATGGTAGCAAATACCAAATATTTCTAGCAAAGTAAAAATACGTCTAATTTATAGATGTTTGATTTGCCTTTTGGAACATCTGTCTCTTTGGCACGACACTATTTTTTTTTTTTAAATCTATTAAGTTTAACAAAGCAGCTGCTGATCCCATAACTATGCCTATATTTTTCTTCATATTAGTGTTTATAATTAAATTTTAGATTCTTTTTATGGGTAGGTGTTAGAGGATTTTTACATACTTCCTTGAAGTTTTTTTTTATCAACCTCATTCATAGAAATTTCCTTTTTACTGCAAGATTCTGTAAATACACTTTTGTGTAATTTACACAATGGTGTTTTAATTTTCACAGTTCAACATTTAGCCCATCTGGACTTAGATTTTGTTTATAATGCTTTTTCTATGTGACTAGTCAATTGTCCTCAAACATTTATATGGATATGTTCTATTGAGTTATATTTTTCATTTTCACCAAATATACTTACTAAAATTTTTTAAAGGTATTTTAAACCTGAGAACATTTTAGAATCTGAAGCATTTCACTTTCACCTATACCTATTATAGTTTTAAGCCCCATGGAGAAAAGTTCTGGAAAATCACTGATTTAGGTGGCTGGGCTTTTCACCCACTCGATGAAAAATAAGTTGGACACAATACTATTTCTGCTACAGGAATGTGAAAGACTGCAATATTAACTCCTAACATGATTTTCCTTTCTTCTACATTCCCAAGTAAACTCAGTGCCAGTAACTTGTTCTCTATTTTCTAATTTTCTCCTGGAAGCCAACTAATCAAATAACATATATTTTAGAGGGTCTGGTATTTTTTGATTTACCAAATATTTGATAATACAAGTAAGAGTTGAATATAAAACTAACATGTCCTTGTAAGTGTACCACTCATTCTTGCATGGGTTTCCAAAATTACTTCATATGTAAAGATTTTGTTCCTATGATTATTCTATATTTTTCTTTCTCTCATATCTTTCTCTCTCTTTGTCTGTCTCTGTCTCTGTCTCTCAGTCTCTGTCTCTCTCTCTCTCTGGTCACTCATCACAGTAATCATATAACCATTTCTTTGTTTATATAAAAGCAGTTAGAACAGATATATAACCCTTACAGTCCATGTTCTATTCTAGTACCTCTCTGAACTCCTTTTTCTTAAAAAGAACAACACACATACCTCCTGAAATGTGATCTATATTCACTTTTCACACCTCTTCACTTTAGGTCTCTCAACTGACTCCTGTTAGACTTTTGTCCCACAACTCCCTTGAAACTGCTAGATTCAGTGTCACTGGTAATGTGCCTTTGTCATGGCTGTCTTTATTTTTTACTTGATTGTAGTTAACAATTCCTCTTTGAAAATTTTTTTCTTTCGGTTGTCATACCTTTTTCTCTGAATTTTTTCCTTCTTGATGCCATGACCTATGCAGCATCAACAAAGGATCTCAAGTAGAGTGATGGGAGAGGGAGAAAAATACAGAGACAAATAAAACAGAGACATATTTAAGTAAAGCCGGGGCCAATTGGGACACTGCATTCTGATGGAGCAACAGTGGCCCAGAACTAGCTCTGCAAGTTTATTATATGGGGTCTCATAGTCAGGAAGTTAAACTATAGGAACATTGTTAATTGCTCAAGGCTTGAGAGCTGTCAGAGGATTCTTTGTGCACTAAAAGGCTACAGAACTAGAAACATTTTTGCAGCTATCCTACAATTACTGTGCTAGGAACTTCCTGCTATTATCCTGCTGCACCCAGGAAGCCCATTGTACTGGAATGTGTGGTAACTCTTAGTGTCAAAGCCAAGTGTCAAGGCTGCTAACATTCTTACTTCTTGGGGAGGAATGTTTGCCAGGCTTGTCTTTTGCTGACATCACAGGATCAGCTGATGACAGAGGCTTATCGGCTCTCCACATCTCGAGTGTCTCTCCTAGTTTTTGCCAATGTCTCTTTCCTATTGCTTGTATTGCTGTGACCTTTAAATATGAAAATTCCCAGGGGTTCTGTCTTAGGTCTCTTTTCTGCTGTGTTGCAACTCTGATTGGTTATGTACGTTGAATAACATGGTTTAAGTGTGCTCACTGCTTCCCTTCTCTGCAGCATGGTTCTAAAAATATGTTTGTTCTGTATGTTACTCAGTTTTCTCTTATGCAATGAATACCTGAGGTAAACCAACTTATAATGATTAAGGGTTTATTTTGGCTCAGAGTTTTGGAGGTTTCAGTCCATGGTTGGTCGACCTTGTTGGTTTTGAGCCTGTGGCAAGGCAGCACATCATGGCGGATGGTACATGTTGGAGTAAGTTGCTCACCTCACGGTTGCAGGGAAGCAAAGAGGAGGAAGCAGAGAGGCTGGAGTCCTTATATACCCTTCAAGGACACAAACCCAATGACCTAAAGGTTCCATGACCTCCCAATAGCACATAGACTAGGGATCAAATCTTTAATATATAAGCCTGTAGGATGACTCTTACCCAAATTACACACTTGCTGTAGACTCGTCCCAGATGTCTGAATGCATATACTTAATTATTGCACATTTTAGTACTCACAAGAGCTGATTAAGAGTCACCTGAAATTTAGCAAGTTCTACGAAATATTCTTATTTCTGTATAACCCAGTCATGTTATTTCTTAAACTTTACCATCTCAGTAAATGTCATTACCCTCCACTTAGTTGCAACAAGCAACCTTGCTCCAATTAGTTATTATTTATTTATAACTAGCACATTAGAATTCTTGCTGGCCCTTCAGACTCACTTTCCATATAAAAGTTTTCTTTTTAAATATAAATTGGACCTTGTCATTATTCTGGTAAACCTTGCATTGAATCTGAGAAAAGAGTATATCAAATCTAAATTATGGAATGTTCCACAAACAAAAACAAAAGTACCCTAGGAATAACAAGGGAAAAAAAATAGGATAGATTTACTGAAATTGTGAAACCTGTTCACATATTGATATAACTTAATTTTTAATTTACTTCTTATAACTATCAGTTTCAATTGTCTTAGACTTATTTTTATTGACATTTTCAGGGTAGTAATATAAATCTTTACACTGTAATTGAAAGAATATTCTTTAAAATATTTTGTAATTTTGTATTAAGGTATTTTTCTCTTAGTGTCAGGAAATAATTTATTTCAATGTTTGTTTCAGTGTTTGTTAGTTTTAAGTAATTGGCAGCTATACAAACTAGCTTTGACTTTACTTAAGATGGAAATTACTATAAGCAGGCTCTTTTATTTATTTATTTATTTTTTGCAGCTCTGCTTCAAGGGTAGTTAGACCTTGATATCAGAGTGTACCAGGATTTTTCTTGCTTTCTTGCTATGTTCCATACCCCTTTCCCTCTTCCTCTCTTCCTCCCTCTCTTTCTCCTTCTTCCTCTCTCCGTGGTTTCTTTCTGGAGACACATGGATGTTCGCTTCTGCTTCATGGTGCGCAGCTGCTTTTCTTTTCCCTCCATTCCTACTGAGTGGCTTTTCTTCAATCCTTGTGCAAAAAGCAGAAATCATCATACAATCTTGATAGTATTTTCAAGTTTTTGTAAAAACAAAGCAGATACTAGCTAGTGTCTTTGAATTCCATTTTCAAATCTGAAGCAGAGGAGACTCCATTGGAGCTGCATGGGTCTAATCAACCTTGGCAAAGGAAATGGATTAATTGACTTTGTTGCCTATTTTGTGGGAGCAGAATATCTGAGATGGAGTTCAGGGCAGGCTGAAAAATCATAAGCACCTCTAATTCCTACTTGACAAAACACAACTAAAATAAAATAAAATATAGTTAAAATAAACTACCTTGTATTTATCTAAAACTAAGTGGTCAATATGCAAAAATATTCAATAACATGAGAAAAATAAAGTAATGTAAATTAAAAAATAATATGTCCTAATTTCTATTTGAAAAAAAAATTAAATATAAAATGATTCAGTGTTTACGATTGTATCCTTTTCTTGAGGAAAGTTTAACAATATTTATCAAAATGTAAAAGTCATTATTTGATAAAAATTTAATTTCTTGGAATTTATCTTTATAGATATATTTATATTTATACAAATCCCTATTGTTTGCAGATACTAATTAGAAACTGATGGAAGAGCAATGGTTTAGAAACAACCTAAATGCTATCATTAGGTATCTGGTCAAATCATTCAGGTACAGCAATAAAATTGTATACCCTACCAGAAAAGTAATGAAGTAGGTGTACATGAGTTGATGTGAAATTTTATTGAAGTATTTTTAAAAGGAAAACTCTGTAAATATTATACTCCCTTTTCTGTAGGGAAAAAAATATCTGTTTGGGGGGCATAAGTTCCTGGAAAGAGCTGGACAGTGATGATAGAATGACATAATAGCCCATACACATTAATGCCTTCAAGATAGTGGTCAAACTTTTATCTCCCTTTATTTATGAGAATATCTCATGAATCTGAATGCTTCTTCTGATATTTTCTAGTAGTCATAAGTGTAAGACAAAATAATATCAGTACTGCAAACAATTTTCACTCCAAAACAGCAAGTCTGCAGCGCAGAAGTGGACATAGCCAGTGTCTCTTCATTTACTCTCCACTTTGTTGGCTGTTTCTATGCAATTCAGATTCAAAAGAAGCAGCTAGCAGGAATTGGGAAAGGACTGAGACAGATGGGACTGTTTAGTTTTCTCTATACATCAAGGCCTAGGTGCAGGCAGGTTCTTTATCTTATAGAATGCCCTCCAAACTTCAGAGACCCTTCAATGCAGAGATCCTCTGCCTTAAGTACCTAATAAAGGTAATAATTCCTTTGGCAAGAACTTTTAATTCTCCTCATAAAAGCTTTTTAGAACTGTCTATCCAGAGTTCTTTCTGGGCAAGAGTGTCTTATCAAATGAATCAAGTAATGCTCCCTGCAAATGGTCCATCTTTGGGAAATCTCCCTTCTTGCCTCCCTGCCAGTGAGTGAAGGTGCAACTTGTTCCTTTAATAGTCTATTGCTACTGACTTCCCAGGAAAACCCAGTTGCAAGGTGTCCATGTTTGTCAAGCCTCTTGAGAATTTCTCTTGAAATTTCTTTACCTGCCCTGGTTGATAAGGGCATGTGGTGGAACGATGTGGGGATGAGCATTCTAATGACTCCACGACAGCTAATTCACTCCACCCTTTTTGGTTTCCTCTCAAAATCCATGAAATGATTTAAAAAGAGAGAGAAGAAAATATGTTTTTCTTGGTTTCTTAGCATGATCAGCACATGTGGTTTGCTCTAGTCTTTTAAGCCTTTGATGCCTCTTCTATATAATAGTAAAAAATAAAAAAAATTAACAGTGAGCACCACACTAATACATACATTCACATGCTTACTTATGGATGAGCTATTTATGAGAGTGATTACCTCAGAAAAGGGCTAGAAACTGGAGTTCTTACATTTTATTTTGAACTTCAATAGTTATAATCTTTTCCTAATTATAAATTATACTAAATTGCAATAAATTATAATTTTATGCCCTCAAAGTTACAGGTAACTTAGTTTTCATTCTCACCATTATAACCATCTTGCAATAAAATGTCTTCTCAGGATTAATAATTTTATGGTGCTATATCTCATAGTTGATAAATATTAAAAATGTCTAACTTTGAAAAGTGAAATATAAATCTATAGATGAATTGACAAAACATAATCTGTATATTACTTTATACACATACAAAGTTCTGGTTGAGTTGCCATAATTAAGTAAAATTTCAATTTATACAAAATTATGTAGAACAAGTTTAGTAGTTTAAATGAGATTAGAAGTACAAATTTAAAAAGAACAAAGAGAGAGAACACAAATTAACAACATCAGAAATGAAGAGGAGTTATCACTACTGATCTCATACAAACTAAAAATAAAATGAAGAAAGGGTTATAAACAACTCCATACATGGAAATTTGATAACTTACACAAAATGGAACAATTATGTTAAAGATGTAACTATCAAAACTCTCACAAAGAGAAATTGATAGTCTGAATAGCCTTACATGTATTAAAGAATTTGAATTAATAATTAATAACCTTTCAAAATTCAGAGCACTATGTCCAACTAAGTTCACTGATAAATTTCCTCAAACATTTAAGGAAAAAGTTTATGACAATTATCTGTAATCTCCAGAAAATAGGAGAAAAGGGGAGAAAAAACCTTATTAATTCTCCCAGCCAAACATTATCCAAATGCCAAAACAAGGTAAGAGATATAAGAAAGAAAAACCATAGATCAATATTTCTCGTGAACACGGATGCAAAAATCAACATTAGCATATCAAATCCAATGTTATATAAAAAGATGAAAATGTGAATTAATTGTCTTCCAAAATTAAGCTCTAAACTCGATGCAATCCTAATAAAACACCTGAGGGTACTGTTATAGATCTCAACCAACTGAGTCTAAAGTTCACATGAACAAAAAAGGGACTGGGAAAGTTCATGAAACATTGTAAAAGAAGAACAACAGAGGACTTTCTCTTCCTTATATAGAAATATAATGTCTCTAAATAAAATACAAAATAGGACTGAGGATGTGGCTCAGTGGCCATGTGTCCCTGAGTTCAATCCTAGGTCCCCCTGACCACCCAAAAATATAATGCCAAGTTACAGAAAGTAAGGAAGAAGCAGAGTATTTATGCAGAATCACACAGAGCAGTGAAGCAGCAAACCAAACCTACAAACTAGAAATGAATATTTGGGGATTTGTTTTATGACAAAAATAGCATTTCAAATAAGTGGCGAAATAATGGTTATATAAAATGGTATTGAAATAATTGCTCTCCAATTAGAGAATAATAGTCATATCATCAACAAGTTTTCAGAAAACTTAACACCAAGTGGATAAATAGGGTACATCTAAAAACAGAAACTTACGTTTAATGTGTCCAATGAACATATGTAAAGATGCTCAAATTCACTAACAGTGCAGATTAAAAATGTCAGCAAGGTACCATTAAACAAACTGCATTTGGTGAAAATAAAAGTGACTGATAATATCTTTGGTTGACTAGAATGAACAGAAATGAATACTTCTCGGGGGAGTGTAAATTTTCAAAGCTTCTTTAGAAGATTCAAAATAGTTTTTTGGAAGTATAGTCCTTTTACAAAGGAATTCCACTTTGGGAATGTATTCTTAGAAAATACACAAGGCTATGTATAAAAATTTTTGTTGTAGTATTGTTGATAATAGTGAAAAGCTGTATAAATCTAAAGAGGAGTGTCTAACTACTGTGAGATGAGGGTATATTCATACCATGGAATTTTCCAGGGTTCCCATAAGGATTGAAAACATAAATAATATAATTTCATCATATATCAAATGTAATTTTACTAAACCACATATTACATATTTACTCATGCTTTCAAATTTGGTGTTTAGAGAGTTAAACTGAATTTGAGGTAAGCCTTATGTAATGATGTGGAAAGACTCCAAGCCATGGTGGAAGTGAAAAAAGAAAATTGTACATTGCATAATCCTGTTTATACAAAGTTGTATATGTTTACATTAGTGTTTGTAGAATTATGGAAAGAAAACTCGTAGCTGTACACTAAAATTTTTTATCAGGAGTGATGAATTAGGTATAGAAATAGTAATTGGAGAAGATGAAGGAGAGGCATTCCTATTTGTTTTTCATTGGACTAATTACAAAAGCTTATTTTAATCTATTACTCATTTACTTTAAAAAATGTTCCAGAACTTTCTTGTCCAAAAGTATATTGTGAGTCAACATGATGATGTGGCTACTGAAATTGAAAGCTCTTCAAGATGGAATGCATACAAATAGATTTTAAGAGTTCTGAAGAAGTACTCAAGTACTGCCTAGGGGAAGTGGAGACAGAGGGAGAGTCCAAAAGAGTGAGATTTATGAACTCTACTACAGTCAGAACAACTCATGTAAAAAAAAAAAAAAAAAAAATCTGTGTACTAAAGATGTTATGGTTTAGATATGAGGGGTCCCCCCAAAATTCTTGTGTGAAATAATGCAAGGTTTACAGTAAAATGATTGGGTTATGATAGCTATAACCTAATCAGTGCATTAATCCACTGATAGGGATTAACTGGTAATAACTATATGCATATAGGTTGTGGCTAGAGGAGGTGAGTCATTGGGGCATACCTTGGGGTTTATATTTTATCCCTGGTAAGCTAAGCTTAGTCCCTCTCTGCTTCATTGTTGTCTTGTTCTGAGCTGTTCTGCCTCATCTAAAGCACAGAGCAATGGAACTGGCTGTCTCTGGACTGAAACTTCTCTGAAACTGTGAGCCCCAAATAAGCTTTTCTTTCTATAAAATTGTTCTTGTCAGATTCTTTTGATCATAACAGCTAACAAGGTAACCAAAACAAAAGTGCTTTATAAGCTTTAGCTTAAAAATGAAGTGTGGAGATGGGCCTACCATTTAAGACTTTACTTTGAAATTCATTAACTCATCAGGAGTTGATGCCCTCTTCTCTGCTCTGCTGTGAACTTTCCTGGTGCCTGGATTATTTCTTATCTTTTCATCACAAGACAGAAATCAGTGCAACAGATGCACTCCAAGGAATAGACCCTGGCTGGTGAAGGGACTCACAAAACTATAGAAAGCAACTGAGGAAGCCATGCTTGGGGAGGGGACAAAAGTGTTGACCTCAGTTATTTAAAGTTCTGTCAGGAAGGTAGATTGATTCTTTGTGGAAGGAGGGTTAGAACTAAAACCATGGAGATTTTTTAGTACTCCAGAGATGAAATGGGTTACCTTTGGGGGGTGGGCAGTGGGTTCCCCATCACTGGAGTTGTGCAAGCAGAAAATACTTAGCAATCACGTTTGTGGTAAAAATTGCAACATTAGATGAGGATTTGGCTAGAAGCCTCTAAGGTTGATTCTTTTCACAAATGTTACCTTCCAGGATTCAAGCAATGTGTGGGATACTAGAAATAAAGAGTTAATTGAGAAAGATAGATTTTCCACTCTTGGTAAAAATTCCAAAATAAGGAAAACAAAAACAAAAAAAAGCCAACAAACAAGTTTTAAATGTTAGTTATTGCTCTGTGGATAATAGAACATGGTGATGTGATTGAGAGTAACTAGAACTGGGACATTTTTAGATAAGATGTCAGGGAAGTATCCTCAGAAGAGATATCTTAACTGATACCTGAGGAAGAGAAGTCATTCATACATAAGTCTTTTTCAGGCAGAAGGAACAGAACAGTAACAACATTAGAAACCTGTTGCAGAAGTCCTCAATCCAATTTTGTGTTTTAGATGACAAAAAAAGAAAGAAAGAAAGAAAGAAAGAAAGAAAGAAAGAAAGGAAAGAATTATACACAAAGACCAAAAGGAGATTTATTCCAGGTAAATCATTTTGAAACTCAGTGCAATCACATGAACAGGATAAGGAAGAGAATTCCTATGATCATATCAGCTGATAAAGTAAAGCTACTTACAAAATTGACAAGCCGATCTTGATTAAAAAATAAAAAACTCTAAGTCAATTAGAAATGAAGGAAAACGTCTTCAATTTTATGAAGAACAATTATAAAAGTTGTTCTATAATGACCATTATACTCATTAATGAGAAACTTAATATTTATTCTTAAAAAGGAGCTAAGAATGTTCTCTTACTACTACTATTCATACTGGAGCCCTAGCAATAGTAAATAAGACAAAAAAGGAAACAAAGCATATTTATCTGTAAGGAAGAATTAAATCTGTGTTTACAAATGACATGATTATCTATCTAAAAAAATGAAAAAAAGTCCCCCCAAAACCATCCTAGAACAAATTTATGAGTATACCAAAGTCACAGAATACAAGGTTAACATATGAATAGGATATATACATTATATGAAATATATAAGGTTAATATATGAAAATCATCAATAAACAGTCAGAATTTCAAATAAAACATTTATTTTTATATTTTTATTTTTATTTTGGGTACCAAGAATTGAACTCAGGGGCCCTCCACCACTGAGCCACATCCCCAGTCCTACTTTGTATTTTATTTAGACACAGAGTCTCACTGAGTTGCTTAGTGTCTTCTTTTTGGGGAGGCTAGTTTTGAACTCATGATCCTCCTGCCTCAGCCTCCCAAGCCACTGGGATTCAAACAAAACATTTATAATAACTATTTTAATAGCACACAAAATTGAAATATTTAGGTGCAAACCTAATAGAATATGTTTAGGATCTATCCATGGAAAAATACAAAATTCTAATGAAAGAAATAAAAAATCTAAAAAAAAAAGAAGAAAAATATTTTATGTTCATGTTTATAAGATTCAGAATTTTTATGATACCAATTCTCTACTTGATTTATAAATTTAACACACTCCCAATAAAAACAGATTATTTTAAAGATGTTGATAACCTGATTCTAAGATTATATGGAAAAATAAAAATCTAGAACAGCCAAAACACAATTGAAGAAGAGCAATAATATTGGAAGAATTATATTCCCAATCCTAAGATTTGCTATAAAGCTACAATAATCAAGACAGAGTGGGATTGGCACAGAATAGCTTCCTGGACAAAAGGAAAAAGAAAAGAGAGCACAGAAATAGACCCATACAAATATAGTCAATTCTTGACAAGGGAGCAAAGGCAATTCAATTGAGAAAGAATACTCTTTTCAACAAATAGAACTAGAACAATTATACATTTGTATAGAAAGTATCTAGGCACATATCTAATACATTTCATATAAATTAACTCAAAGTATGTTATTGTCCTAGTGTAAAACTCAAAAGTCTAAAAATTCTAAAAGAAAACAGGAGAAAAATCTAGGTGACTTAGGATTTTGTAATGCATTTTTTATGACACCATGAAAGAAAAAACTGAAAAGTGCAGTGGCAAAATTTGTAAATGCTTTGATATAAATTCCTTAAATATCTCCATATTATATATATTAGGTTATTTTCTTCATCTTTTTCCTTTAGATAGCTATTGAAAATTTTCCTTCAGTTTTCAGTCTGGAAAGTGGCCATGGTTCTTGGATACATTTCTATATCAGTCAACTTGGGATTTCATAACAAAATATCATAGTCTGGATGTCTTAAACAAAAGGAATTTATTTTCTTACAGTCTGGATGATGGGAAGTACCAGCTGATTTGATTCTTCTTGTGAGGGCTTTCTTCTTGGATTGCAGATGATCACCTCCTTTCTGGGTCCTCACATAGTGGAAAGAGAACTCTTATCTCTTCCTCTTATAAGAATACTAATCCCATTGGATCAGTGTTCCATCCTGCTGATTTCATTTTACCTTAATGGCGGCATGACATTCCAATCGTCAAATACAGTCACTATGGTGGTCAAAGCTTCAGCAAATGAATTTTGGAGGTCATCATTCATTCCATAGCAATTTTCACTTGATCTTTGCAAACAGTCCTTATTTGCTTGTTTTAAATAGAAGCCCTAAGCTTGCCAAGAAAGTACACTGAAACCACACTCTAGAGGTTCTGGCTGTGACTCAAAGGACATTAGCATTCTGTTTCAGCATAGGAGTGTGGGTGTCTTGGGAACATATTTGTTGTGAGCCATGTTTTTTTGTACATCATGTTACATATTCTTAGGGACAGCTACCCTTCATGAAACCCAAACCCAGCTTATAATAGGAATTTCCCAGATTGTTAGTCAGTGCAGTTTGAACCTGCAGAAGAAACAAAGAAAAATTACGTTCTAAATTCAGAAAGAAAAAAATGAAACCATAGCACATATTTTTATCACTAGTATTCATCTTTCTTGAGGATTTTATATTATGACATTAGATTTATTTGTGTTCTCACAGTAAATAAGAACCATTGGCTTTATCAGCACAAAACAAAACAAAAGAAATAGGCTGTTTCAACACACACAATAAAATGGGATATTCAGGCAACTATGCAGATGGTTTAGAAACTCAAGTATTTTTTTTCTAATGGATTTGGTTAATATATCCTTTCTATGTTACTTTAGAAATATAGAAGCAATAGACTTAGCTAAAAGTGCATTTGGATGCAAGGAGTTGGCTATCTACTTTTCAGAACTTAATTAAGTAGATGAAAATATATATGAACTAATTCTGGAACCCTTTGTGTTTCTGTTGGGGTAAACACTAATCAGTGCCCAGGAATAATTGCAGGGAGAAAAGGATTCCAAAGAATGTGAGAAACAAAGACTTGGAAAGTGGGAGCTGGTCCTTTCCCTTATCTCCAAATTTTAGGTGAGACTCAATGCAGAGTGACCTTGGTTGTAAAGTAAAAGAATGAGCTCATAAAACATCTGAGGAAATCCACCTGTGCTGAGGACATGGAACCTATCCCAAATATTCCCCCCATTTGTAGGCCTGTTCCATTTTATTCTGGCCTGACACCACGGAGGAGTCTGAAACAAAATGTCCAAAACCTCTCTGTTGAGTTCCCTAAGTTCTTTCTTTAGGATCAGTAAACCCTAAGCTTGGGGTGTTTGTAGTCCTGGGGTGGAACACTGTCTTACTGCAGTATTTGAATTCAGAGAATTACTATATATAATCATGAAGTAAAATATATACCTTTATCTTCCCTGATCCATTTAAGGCCAATTTGTAGCCTACAATTTGTGTTTATTAAATCTTTTTGCTTTGCCTCTCCAAGTGTCCTGCAGCCTTAAACTCTTCAAATTATTTTGCTCTAATATTTCCTCTGACCTCCTTACCAAAACACATACTCTTACTTAGCTCCTGTTTCTTTCCATTCCTCACTTTCTCAGGTTTCTATTATCTATATTCCCTCTGTTTTATGTGCTGATTTCTTTGTCTCTGATGTCCTGAGAGCATTGGAGAGCATGGGATCCTTGTGATAACCAGGTAGCTCTTTGTGCATGGGTGGACTTACAGGTCGAATGAGTATCAGAGTTCCCACATTTGGGGAAGGAAGACAGTTTCCTAAGCAGAGACTGGGGCGGGAGAACTATCCTTTTCACCCCCAGCAGTGTCTGCCTTTGTAGGTTCATTCACTACCACCCTTGAGGTCCAGCCACCATGCTCTGCTTCCTATCATCTGATGGTTTTCCAGTGTTCAAAAGAACTGCAGGATGGCTTGACAAGGAAGGGAACATTAACACTTTTTGAGTGGTTTATTAAATCATAAGCTAAAATACTATAAATGTAAATTAGGAATGTTTCCACCACAATAGTCTGCATTTAAATAAAAATTCTCTGTTCTTCTCCAACATGACAACTTGCTGAAATCTTCAGAATTCAAACCAACCTTACTTCTTGGAAGTATAAATAGTTCTTCCTGAAAATATCTAGGTGACTTGATAGAAAAAACACAGACAAAGAAAGAAAGCACAAAATTCTGAAAGGGACATATGAGACTACTTGTAGAGATTCTGCTGCTTTCAACATTTTTGAAAGCAAAGTGTTGCTGTTTGCCTTAGCATGACCCACACTGTGTTTGAAAACTACTCTCCTGTGGTAAATGTTTTTACCAAAGAACTTTTTGAAAATAATGCCATAAACATTTCTTTTTGTTTGAATATGATATCTTTTAAAATGAAAATTATTTTCATCACATTTAAATAACACTAAATATTTCTTTCTTAGCATTAAGTACAATGAATTTAGAAACAAATTGCTGATACGGTATTTATTAACATCTGTACAATTAATTCAAGCAGGCTTAAAAGAAGGTAGCATTTCTTTTTTAAAAGACTTCTGCTGCAAATTCATGAATTGGCAAAATATTCCATAGCAAATTTTCTATTGCCTGACACACCATCATCCTTAATACATTCTCCCAGTTGATGTATTTACAGTACTTTAAGTTAAAGAAAATAATCTCTAAAATAAAAAAAGAGGTAATTCTTCAGGATGCTCCTTGATTCTTAGAAAATAATTAGGAAGACTGATAACAATCAGATAAATATAAAAAGTCAAAGAAACAATAATAGTAGCAGAATGAAATCAGTCAAGTCAAAGTCAATCCTTCATATCTGTGATTCTACATATTATTCACAGAAATTCATCATGCCAAAGACAAAGTGATAATATTTTCCATCATTTTGAAGTTTTCACTGAATGTTTAGTTGATATGGATAGACAAGTGATAGATTTTGATCTCACATTCCAAATTCTAAATCCTATGTCCTAGAATTCTCCATGTTGTTAACTTTAGAAGGTTAGTAGTCCTTGAACTCCCCCTAAGGAGCACAGATTGTTCATCCTCACTTCTCATACATTTATGTCTATGCAGCTATGAAACTAAAATTTTGTTTCTTTTAGGCTCTTTCAGAGTCCAGTTTCTCTTAGGAGTAAGGATTTCCTTTCACTATAAATTGTTTTTTTATAGCTATATGTGTGTGTGTATGTATGTAAATACACTAACATGCATGAATTTGCTTGATTGCAAACACAAAAGTGTGTCTGGGGTATCAGTATTATATAGGATGTGTCTATGCCAATCTTTCTAAGTCTTGAAATTTAACAATTTTGGATTGTGCTATAATCACATTAGATTTGAAATAAAATACACTGTTTCCATTGAAATGGGTTTTTCAAACTTGATACTATTGACATTTGGGGCTAGAAAATTCTTTATTGTAGGAAGATGGCTTGTGCACTGAAGGATGTTTAGCTGCATCCCTGGCTGCTACCCACTAGATGCCAGTATTATTCCTCAGTGGTGACAACCATAACTCTCTCCAGACGTGGACAAATGTCCCCCTTAGGACAAAGTCATACTCTACTTGAGAGCTCCTGCTTTAAAATAAAAAGACTAGCTAAACATTCAATTTTTAGTCATTTTTAATATATGATGTTATTACTAATAATGTCCACATTTGGGTTCACCTCTGTGGACCTCTGTGGGTGCATTTTAAGACTCTGTTTCCCCATAGAAATCAATATAACTCACTTTTTTCCATTTAATAGATATTTCCCAATTTTAGGGAATTTTGGAGATATATCTGCAAAATCTGAAGCCCAATCAAATAATTTTTTTTCACTTTTTGAATAAAATTGTGGGTACATTCAAATTCCTCTTCCTGTATGTTGCCTCTCTCTCTTTCATATATTGAGGTAGGAAGAGATGGTTCCATTGTTGTCTCCACATAGTTCATTGATTGGATCTGCTGCTTTGCCCTTAGCACCTACAGAAATTTCAAGGCGAATTAATGACCAGATGGTTTTTACCTGTATAAAAAACTTTTCAGGATATTCAGCCTATTTTAGCACAGTGCCTTATGTCCTAAAGGGAAAGCCAAGAGTAATTTTATGCCATTAGGCAGAGTGAAATTTAGAAAATGTGGTCTATTTATTCTTAAAAATTCTCCTTCTCGTTTTGCATGTTCCTTCTATTTCTGTATAATGCATCATCCCTTTGTGATAACATTCTGTATTGACTGCTGTGAATATTTTTTTCCTTCTTACATTTTAGTAAAATATTATTCTAGCAACTTTCTGGGCCAGTTTGGCTTTACATAAAGAAGAAATGTAGCTCATATTTAAGAAACAACTACATGCAAGTCTATGTTACTGAATGTAAACTTAAAAATCTGAAATTATTGCTATGCAAATGAATATTTATATGGTAGTAATATTCAAATGTCTTTCTAATAATGTGCTCATTGTATCAAAATTATTATATATAGTAAACAATGAAAAAAATCATCTTTAAATCACCCAGAGATAATAACTACTAACTCCAAATATTACCACTGCTGAGCTGCAGCCTCACTATAAAAATCAAATGCTTGCACACACACACATTTTAATTGTAGAAACCCATATGTAGTAAGTCAAAAAACTAATGTATGTTTTACTTTATAATTTTATTTTTCTCCCTGTAAGAGAAAGATTAGAAGTATCCACCTTGGAAATAATATGCCAAAATCTATTTCTATAGAATTTTTAAATCATTTTAAAACTAAAATATTCAGGTATGGTGTTTGGAAAACACCAAAGTGATACCCAAATATCATTTAAAAATTCTTAAGGAAAAGTAATAAGTGTACTTCTCAAAAAGAGAGTAGTAAACTTATTTAGGGTTCAGCTGCTACCTCTGAGTCTCTACCATAATCCTGTAGTTAGATTTGTAAAAATTGAAATAAAACACACTAAAAATAAATAAGTAAATTGTTAAATCACATAGCAACTCAATTATTCATTAATTTGGTTTATTTTAGTTGGTTTGATAATTAAAAATGGCAATATCAGATATTCAGACTTGCTCAATGAGTATTTGTAATGCTTATGAAAAACCTATCTGGAAAAACCCATGGCTGTTGGGTTGTTATCAGAAGTTCTTGGACACAAGATTTTCTTTTTCTGTCATGATCAGAATGACTTGTGAGTTTCTGCATAGTGTAGGCTCAAGGAGAACGTATGTGCCTCCTCAGTGTGGTTGAGTTATGGTGGGAACCGTTTAGAAAGCAATGCTGCTGCAGATAAGAAAACTGCTTAAGTGATCTATGTGCAGGATCTTTACATCTCTAATGACTTCCCTCTTGTGGCACCTGGTACTGTTCAGACCATTGTGAGATTTCATACTCAGACAATTTATTTCATTTTCTACTATGCAAGTGGATAGATTTTTATTTTTGTTTAATAAAGTGAATTTTAAAAATCTTTCAATTATGCCATGGTTTAAATTACCAAGCATCATTTACTTTACCACATGTTCAGTACTATTGCAGTTATAAATCAAAATGATTTGCCTGAGCATGTTGCAGTTAAAACCTGTTGGAATAGTATTATGGGGGAAGAATGACACCCCTCTGATATTAATTCAATTTTAACAGTGTGATGGGAGTACATTGTTTATGCAATAGAACTATTCACCCAGGCATTAAGCTACAATGAGAAAATTGCTACCTGTGACAAAGTTTATGGCAATGTGATGTCTTGAAATGGTTGATAAACCTTGAAAAGAACTATTTCCTGCTGGGTGGACTATAGCGTATATTTATAAATTTTTCAAATCGATTCACTTTCAACTAAAATTGTAGGACCTTTATAACATTATGTTTGCATATGATGGAATGAACCACTGTGGCAACACTTTTGATCCTAAAGTAACCATTGCCATTTATAGATGTCATGATTAGAAAGTAGTTCTTGGTAGCCATTACTAGTAGGTTAGAATAATTTTGTATTGCTTCTGATTTTCATCTTCTTTTTTTTTCTTTTAAGCATACTATAAAAGAAATGCTGATAAATATTATGGAAATATCTTTAAAAACAAGTGAGAGACAAGGTTAAAACATGTTAATATTTTGAAATCTTGTCTCCTGTCTCTGTTTTATAAAATGAATGTCCTATTGCTTTATTTTGTAACAGACAGTAGAGAATACACCTGAGCTTCATGAATTCTGGAACTGGATTCCCCAGATTAGTACCACAGTTTTGTGATATCAGGCTTATTACTAGTTAGCTAACTTTGATTCTCAGCTTTCTCATGTATAAAATGGGAATAATTATAGTACTTAATTCATAGGATATGCTATAAGAGAACAGAATATTATAGAGTAAGAATACTGAGAAACAAAGAGCAAAAGGAATAGAGAATGAGCTATTATGTAATGCATGTAGACATGATTGAAAAATAATTAGCATTCATGGAATCAGTACCAAAGTCGTATATTGGTTAAGGTATTTATAAAATAATAAAACATAAAGAGGAAACTCCATGAGTCTTATGTGAATCTTTAACTGGAAAATCTAATACTGAAGTTTCAACATATGACCTAATATCTGATTCATGTAAAGCTCATGGAACCTCTCAAAACTAATTTTTATTGGCATGGCTGGTTTTTTTTTTTATAGAATTCTAACATTGCATATGAAAATTGAAGAGTCCCAGAATAATGTTATTTTCTTCATTGCTTTAAAAGGACTTGATTTTTCTTCAGACAGAAGGAGAGATTACATTCAGATTATTTTGATCCACTTGAGAATGGGTTTCAGGCTTCCTTGGGGCTGGCCTATTTCCTTTTTTGATCCCAGCAATTTACATCTATGACATAGTTCTTTCAAGGCCTCAACTGGAATCTAAAGGTTTGTAACAAATTCTCTCTGCCTTTGAGCCATGGACAGCCTTTGTTACCCTAGCACCATGAGACCATGAAATCTATGCTCAGACTTTTAGCTTTTATAGACTGCTTTCTCCTTGTTTTATTTTGCCTTTTCTCTCTCTCTCCCCCCTCCCAGCATTTTGCTCATTGTTTTAGAGAATTAGGGTTTGGATGAAAAATTAAATAGTGCATTTCAGGTTCACATATATGACTTTCTCTTCTCCAGGATGATAGCCCCTCAAATTCTGCTCAGTTTGGCATTTCAGCTCCAGTGCTTACCTCCACAGCTGGGAAACACCTACAAGTCCCTGAACAACTGGCATAGCTGGTGTCAAATCTTTCCAATACCCTCTTTAATTGTAGCCTTCAAGTAAATATTAAAATCAGACATCTTTACTATGCAGAATAAAAGGATTGTCAGTTGTCTAACAAAGAAAATGTCTGCACTGAACAGGCAAGGAATCCTTGGTACCTCTCCGCAGCAGAATTATTTAATTATTAGAGAAAAGTGAGAGCTGTGTGTTTTCCATTATCAATATTAGTTTAAGTATATTTCCATTGTTTTCTTACACTATTTTTCAAATATGTCTGGAGTAGGTAACTTGCAATTAAGTTTGTACATCAAACTACAATGAATCATATCCAAACCTGATGGGAAGGATTATTATGCAGGGATTCTATATTTTGACCTGAGTGCCAACTCGATAGGCTGTGACTGCCCACCTTAAGAAGGTGGGAAATATGCCTTATGCATGGATGACATCACATGTGTGCATGCTGTATGTGTACATTGAGGAACCAAAATGTGAACCACAGGGATTTTATTTGTTGCACACATAAAAAGTTACCTTATTTTGTGTCCTTACTAATCCAACTCAACTCTTGTTGTGAGCAGTAATCTTTTTTTTTTTTTTTTCTTTTTTGCAGTGCTGGGAATTGAACCCAGGGACTTGTGCTTGCAAGGCAAGCACTCTACCAACTGAGCTATATCCCCAGCCCAGCAGTAATCTTTTAAACTTTTATGTTTCCTAACCTTCCTTGCAGACATAAATAAGCATGTGATTCAGTTCTACCACAGGACACATGAACAAGTCATTAACCATACTTTCCAGGAAAGAATACTAAAAGAAAGGGTGGATCAGCTGCTCCAAGTCCTCCCCCATCCCACTCTGCACGTCCTCTTTCTTCCTGCTTCCAGTACTAATGTGAGGACTACAACTACAGCCTCTTTCCTCATTATCCTCACATTTGTTTTTAATTTTTTTATTAATAAAAATCATAAAAATTATACATATTAATGGCTGGGTCCTGATGTCCATGATCAGTTTATAAAAATGTCACCATCTACCTACCATCTGATGTTTCTAACATGGGAAGGTAAGACCCCAAGTTGTTTAAAGCATTATACAGTGACCCCTTTTCCTTATAAACCACAAAGTATCAGATCCACATGTTAAGTAAAAATCACCACATAGTGTTCTGTTTTCCTCATAGCACCACCAAATCTACATTTTATGGAACTGAATGTCAAAAAGTATATGCTTACTTCATTTATATACCAATATTACAAAAAGACTTGAAATTGACTATAATTTGTACTTTTGGGATCAAACACTTAGCCTAGTATTTTTTCCAGTATCTGTCTCCAATAGCTTAAATAATAGATTGCTAGAACAAACCAAGATCAAACAAGATGCTTCTTAACATGACGCATTTCTTTGCAAGTGGTGTCCTAAGCAGATGGATAGATTACTGAATTTCTAACCAACTGAAGCCATTAGTGCTAAGGTGTTCCACAAGGTTAATGGTTTGCTAATGCTGGATCCAATACTATTCATAAGCCCACACAAGACAGTCTCTCTCTATATCCATATATATCTCTATATATCCATACATGTGTATGTACATATACATATATATGTGGATATATATAAAAACTTGTTCAGTCTTCTATTTAATACCTAGGTATGTGTGTCTGAGTCTCAGATGAGTAATATTTTCACTACTTTTCTTCTAGGGTTCAATTTTGTATGCTTATCTCATAATTATTCTGTCCAATGTCTATGAAAGCATCCGGACTCAGGGGATGCAAGAGGGATAGCAGAAATTGAGAGGAGCAAGGTGAGTGAAGTGGGGAACATGGAGAAAATAATGAAGAGTAAAAATAAGGAGAAGAATTATACTCTTTTTTCTGTATTTGCTTTTTTTTTGTATAAGGTACTGGGGACAAGGTCATTGCATATATAAAATCATTTACTTTTCTCAATGACCCTATGCAGTAGGTACTGATTATGATAAACATTTTCAAGTGAGAAAAATCAAGATTTAGTGAGTTTATTAGGATTTGCCAAGATCAGAAAGGTGGCATATAATAGAAAAAGTGCTTAATTCAACATGCTTATCTCAGGAACTAATGCACCTAGAAAATCTAGATGATGTTGTCTTGAAACTTTCTTTATTACCTGAAGCTTGTAATACTCTCCCTCTTCCTCCCATAGTACTTAAATTCATCTTCTGATTTCCTAGAAATGAATACACTGGGAATCTCTCTCACTGTCCGATGGAATTTTTTTTTTTCTCTCCAGAAGGTGTGGAAATTAAAGGAAAAATTCCAAGATAATTCTTATTTGAAATGGGGATAGAAGCTCCAAAGTTCAATTCTCTACATCTGGATAATGCTTTTACTCTAACGGGTTTGTGAATTATGTGTTTTTAAAATAGGTTATCAGGTTTCAAAATTGGTATCCAATACACTTCCTTTAGGGGATCTGATGCTCCTTCAAAGTGTCTATATGTAGAAGGGATTCTTATATTTGTCAAGAAGGTTAACTCCTTGCCCTGTGTATATTATACTCTAGATAACCTACTTTATCATCTGTCCAATTTTATAACTTCCAGATTCCAGTTGTATTAGTTATGCACACACAGATATTTATCCAGAGATTCAATACAGTGTTCTAAGGGTCCATGTTCCTGTGTTATCATTCATTGCTACTTTCTCCTCTCCACTGGTAAATGACCTGTGGAGGCTGAGTTCACTTGCAGTTCAACAGTGAATTCTGGTCGCATCCAGAAAATGAGCTACACCTGCAAAAGCAGATGTAGTAGAAAGGACAGTGACAGGTCTCTATATTTTTGTTTCTGCCTGACAAGCAGTTAAATAGATGATCATTGAAGAACTGGTGACATTCCATGTTAGCTCTCAGTCAAATTAAGTGGGAAAAACTTATTCTGCTCTCCAATTCAAGGCCTTAGCATAAAGAAATTCCCTTAGAACATTTTCATTTATCAAGATTAATGTATTACATTAGAATGATGTCAGAAGATCCATCGCGCTTCTTGACACTAACACATAGAGGAATTTGTTATCACCAGTATGCTAGCCAGAACCATCTTCTGCAGTAGACTTTACACAAGCTTCAACACTTCACAGTAAACAAGTTGCTTGTGTCTATCTACCAACCATCTGTTGAGCTGAACAACATCTGAACACAAATATACACATTCTGCAATATGCTATCATTTAAGATATGTGTTCTTTTTTCTATCTCCAGAAGATTTGGTTGAAAAATTCTAGCCAGTGCACCTTCTATATGTAGCGCAGATGTGTTCCTTCCACAAAGTTACTGCTTCGAAAGTCATGGCCACTTCCTATACCTGTGTTCTAAAAATCCCAACAATCAAAACCATGTATGATTGGTCCACTATCTACATAACTATCATTTAGAGGCAAAGTCAAATGTGGTGAGATGGTGCGTGACATAGTATGTACTTTGTTGCTGACGGGCACCTGTTGTTGATGCTTTCCCACAATGCTAAGCAAGGTCATATGTCCATCAAGGCAGTTTGTCTGATGCTCTGACCTGAACATACCAGAACTTCCATAATGCTATTTAGAAGACAGTAGAAGGGACTAAAATCTTATAATATGATTTTCTTTATACATTCTTAAACAGACTAGCGACAAACCGTAAAAATAGACAAGACTTTACATTAAGTGTCATCATGGGTAAATACTGCAGATTGGCTTACAAAAAGAAATAATGACAGTTTGACTCTCCCTTACTATGAAAATTATGGACATAAAATGGGAAAGTGCAGAGTTGCTTGGACAGATCAAACTTAAGCCCCAATTCTTCATCCTTCCTTGTATCTGCCTCCTTGCCATTTGATGTTGAAAACCTTAACAATACTTTTCTACTTCTTGATTTTGAGCTTGGCTGTATAATTTGGTTTGGCAGTGGGACATTAGCTGATGTGACTGAAGCAGACTATTAAAATGTGGTTGAGTGGTTGAGCTTGCCACTTTTGTGCTTCTGGTCACCATAAGAACAGATGACGCTAGGAAGCCCACTGATCTCAGAAGCATGAGTGACATGTGGCGCAGGTTAAACTGTATGTGTAGCTTGGAGTATCCCAGGAGACTTCTCAGTTGACTTGCAGATGCATCAATAAGACTAAATGATTATTATTTTAATTTACTAAGTTTTGGAGTGATATTGTACTGGATTGTAGCAACAACTGACCATGTCAGAAGTTGCTATTGGAAATGAGGTGCCACTTCAACAGAAACCCAAAATATGATTTTGATAAAGAGTATGGGATGTCATGAAACTGCTTTAAATGAACAGAAAAACAGGAAAATGTGATGGGCATTAGAGAAACTGTGACCCATAGTATGTAGTATTAAAATTTTTAAGAAAACTACTGCCTGCAAATGAAAGATTATTCATCTGATAAACATGTAGAGGTACGACAAGGAAAGGAGAATATCTAAAAGAAAACAGTCAGCTTGAAAGTGGTAGTTAGAAATAGTAGCGAGATCTGAGAATTACGGAGTTGCTAAATAAAACTGTTTTTCACCAATTTAAACAGGCAGTCATTGAGCTAGTTTCAGGAAAAGGCCTAATGCAGAGGGTAACCAATAAAAGTCACTTCAGAATAAAAATCCAATGATGGGTGTTGTCATCGAACCTATTGTTAAAACTTCTAAACTAATTACCATTCTTTGTAGATCATGCCTCATAAAATGACTAACATACCATTCAGAAGAAGAAAAGTTGTGCTAGAAATAAAATAGTATTTTTTCCAAAACATGAAATACACAAAATACATATAATTGAATCTAGAGAGAAAGTCTGATAGAAAGTATTATGTATGTTGTTTTGGGGAAATACGTTTAGCCTTAAAAATGTATAGAAAACCCATGAGCTTGTAAAATAGACTTGTGTTAGCAAAGCATGACCACTCTAGACTAAAGGAGACTGAGAGTTCTGTTAAAGAATACTTGGTGTCCAAATTTCTACAAGTAATTAACAGGTTGCCAAAAAACCAAAAGGATGTTTGCTTCAGTCCTTTCTATTATTGGCCAAGGAGAATGAAAAAAAGATTATACTCCAAGAAAAAAAGAGCTGAGAACAGTCCATGGACCTCTTCCCAGAACTAAAGTCAAGAAATATTTCCCATTTCCAAGTAAGGACTAGAAGGATTTCAGAATTGCTGTGGACTACGACTGCCAAATACCTCCTATTCTCTCATGTTAAACAGAAGAATTTATTGTGGTTTTGCTGTCCCTTCTCTACTATTATACAAGAGATTGTTTGACATTGTAGTTCATAGACCTGAGGGTCAAGAGGCACAACATCTGGTGCTCTTCTAGATCATGACATTGGACTTGATGTTTCTGTGGGGTAATACTTTTCCAATTCTTGTAATGAGGAAAGGTGAAAGAATCAGATGCAGAAAGACATGATCTTAATCTTTAAATAAACAGCTAAGAATGAAATCATGGCCTAGTAATTCAGAGAATACTGAGAAGCTAAATCAGGGCTTTAACCACTTTGCAATGACTTATGAACTCTTGGTCATATGTTATATTTTAAATGGTTCTGAAAAATACTTAAATAATCTTGTTAAAATAAATATGTGATTTACTATATGAAAAGCCCTGATGCAAGTTGGATCACTAGTGATTCAGTATATTGTGGTTCATATTATTCACAAAAGAATTACCTCAGTTTAATTCATTTTGTACCTCTTTTGGTATATTAAAATAACTTCATTTTCACTGATGTGGTAGTCATGATGACACACAAAGTTTTAAAAGCTAATGAAAACTTCTAGATGTAATTTTGTTCTATATAATTCTACCATTAACAAAGAGAGTCAGATTGTTAGAATGCCCTATTTTTAATTTCAACTGTAAATTCTGGATATTAAACTTTTATATTGCTAATTATAAGAAAACATTATTAATTGTTAAGATATATTTAATAAAAGGAATTTTAGGCTAGTCCTCCTCTTTGAAGTTTTTCTGGGAATCATCTTCTTAAGAATTTCCATTTGCTAAGCAGATACAGTAGTTAGTTTCACAATAATAATTTTGGTTTCCTATTTTTAATTTTTGGAAATACCCATTCAACTATTCTTTCATACAACAAATGCTGTAACAGTAATTGTAATGTCCTATTAATGGCTCTATTGTAATTATTATAATAACCATCTAATTTAGCCAACATTGTAGCATTTATTTCAGAAACATATCACAAGTTTTAAAAGGGGCCTGTTCCTTACTTTTAACACACACACACACACACACACACACACACACACGCACACATACACACAGAGAGACACACCCTCATGGGTTCAAGGTAGAAGGCAAGCAAGTTCATGTCATAAACCCTGATAATACATAAGGAGGAACTGTTGTTATTAACTTATAAAAGAACATTTTGATTGACTCTATTATTAAAAGAAGCAAAAATGGATTTTGGTTAGTTAATATTACTTAGCAATTAGGATAAACACTGGAACCTTGCACTAGAATTCCTAAGACTTATGTTCAGAGGTTTGGAAGTGCTATGGTTTGGGAAGCCCTATTGTCAAGTATTCCTGTCCATTGAGAATGGGTGGACAACTGGGCTTGTTCCAAGTTCTTTCCTGTATTTTCATGTTTAGGGAGACTTGCATCATACATTAAAAGCTAATGGTATTCTATAAAGATGCTTACCTGGCTGTATATAAAGGCTTCATCAGGGCTAGTCCCTTTGGGTGAGTGGTCATGTTTTATCTTAGTTGTTTCACCCAGAAGATCTCATCTATAATTTTTTTCCCTCTAGGCAAGACATATTAACCATTAGTAGAACAGTAACCCTTGGCCATTGCTATTTCTCACCCTGAGTAGCTATGGAAGTTATCTTCCATTCTAAGTGCCTGATGCTAAGTAGATCATCCTCTGAGATTTGCAACATGTAAATAGCAGTGCTTTATTGCTTCAGTCCATCACTAATTATGTCCTGTATATAGTTGGCAGGATAAATCATAGACATTCATATTCTTTAAATATACTCTATGCATTTTATAGGACAACTACACCTTCAGCATTTCTCCCCTTCCTTTATATTAGGCTATTGATATCTTAGAATTTGTATTTTTCTTTATCGAAAGGAATGCTGTTCATATTTGGATAAGTTGCTATAGTTAACTCTTGGTTATTTCCTTTCCTCATTCCTCAGATTCATCATTACCCAAAGAAATATTTCTGTCACCATTAGCACAGTTGTAGCATATGGTACACAAAAGTCATTTCACAGTCCTCTTTAAATTTACTTATGACAGAGCTTACTTAGGGGTGGAAAAATGAAATGAAAAATTTCTAGCTCAAAAACTGTCAGCTTTTAAGCAAGTATTCAACCAGTAAATTCTATAAATGCACAGTCTTGTGTTAGTGCAAAAATATACTGCTTTGAAATCTGAGTTTATCTAAATAACCTGTCTCAACACCCTGATTTCTTAAGGGAACCAATTGGTCCATCTGACCCACAGATACAACCCAGTAGCTAGCCAGAATGAAGTTTTGGTAACATAGGTTAATTAATAAGGTCTAACTAGTTAGAGGAAGTGTTGGATTTAAAGGCATTTAATAAGATTTGACTTTAAAGCATTATTTGGTACATTAATTCAAATATGTTAATTGGAGTAGCCCAGAGGCCCAGCCATGAAAAAAAAAAAAAAAGAGGGCAGATTGGAATAAAATTAAATTTTAAGAAGGTATTAAAGTAAAAATACACTTACAGCTGCAATGGAGAACAGAAATTAGTCCATTAGCCTATTAAAACTCACAACTATTAGTATATGAGAACACTAAGATAGGAAAGTTGGTAAATGTACAAGCAGACATACATTTAAAATGAGAAATTATCATCTTTTGTCAATCACTAAATTTGAACCTACTATACAGCCCATTCTGGTAATTGCTGCCAATACTAGAACATCTTTATTCTTAAATGATTGAGAATAATGCTGCTTTCTGTGAATTATAATTAAGGATTTTTGCTCTATAACTTATTTGGCATTTCAAGCATATCATACTAATACCTGCATTTTTTTCTGGCTGCCTGCAGTAATCCATTGGTGATTCAGATTCTGACCAGTGTAAGAATCATGGGAAGAAAAAGTAAACTTTCACTGAGTAGCCAATATTATTGAAATCAATTTGAAAAAACAGAATTTAAATATCATTAGAAACATTTCCTGCCAGCTGCTTTAAAAATATAATCTCTGGTCATTTGTGAGGTAGTATGAATTTTTTTTTAATCATAGTTAGTAACTTAAAACTAAAATAAAATCAACACAGAACTTACTTCTACCATATTTTAAATGAAGTTTATTATAATTCAATATCAGAGATGAACCAGTTAATTCTGCTTCAGTCAGAACTCTAATATTTCACAGAAGAGCAGATGTTACCCCTCCTAGAACACCATTAATATACCTAGTCAGTTTTTTCACTGTTTTCCCTCTGGCAGAGAATAAAGGCATATTTTCCTTTCTGTTCCTTAAGCAAACCCACTTGTTCCCCAAAGCAAAAGATTTAATTATCCTTATTGCATTATATTTGCTTGAATAGCTACAGAAGTTATTAATGGGCATAGCATTTTCTGATCTTTTTCATGAAATTTAGCTAGCTATGATATTTATGCTGATTTAATTACCTTTAGCACATTAATTAGTCCAGCAGTAAGAATTTAGAATTTATAGCCAAATTTAATTTATTTCTATTGATCATTATCATATGTGACACATTGGCTAAAGGGAGAGTTTTGACATAGAATGTGTCTGTGTGTGTGCCTGGGAATAAGGGAGTGGTTACCCACTATACTAACTAGTTGTTTATAGGAATGTTAATTACAGAGCACTCTGGATTCATAGTGGTTGCTAGATCAATCATTAAATGACTATATAGGCTTTGGTAAATAATTTAAATTTGTGTCTCAGTTTTATCATGCATAAAGAGGAAATGATAATAATCTCAATATTATAGGGTCCTTTTTAATATTAAATAGCTTAATGTAGATAAAATACAGAGTAATTTCTGGGACATCATATGCCCCACATTAAGGACCAGCTGTTGTTGTTATTATTTTAAAAAATTAGAATATACAGTCTTTGAAAAAGAAATAATGAATTGTATTTAGTCATTTTGAGTGCTAGATAGAACTCACTTCTCCTGAGACCTCAAATAACCCATATATTTAACATTACAAAAAATGTGAACTGTCATGGGAGGAAATCAGAAAACTCACCAGAAGATAAATAGCACAAGTAAGATCCAGCAGAAACAATGCAAAGCAGATTCTGAAATATAATGATGTGACATATTAGATTTAAGAGACTCAGAGTAGAAAGCAAGAACCCCTTAAAGAAATGAAGGATTAAAGATATGAAAAAAGGAAAAATTGAAGAAAAATTTGAAAAAGGGTAAAGATACAGATTTCAGAAATAAAAACTATGTTTACTAAAATGAAAAAATGCTTTAAAAGGTTGTATTGCAGATATTCTGTTATAGCATAAGGGTATAGATTTTCACAAAATATGTTATACCTTAAATTCAAGAATATATTAATTTTAATGCTATGTAAAAATTATAATAAACTTAATGGGGGTGGGGGTGGGGAGTGAGAGAAGAATGGGGGAACTTTAGAATATGTAGAAGAAAATGAGAGGGAGGGGGGTATGAAAAATTGTGGAATGAGACAGATATCATTGCCCTATGTACATGTATGATCACACGAATGGTATGAATCTACATTGTGTACAACCATAGAAACGAAATTATGTACCCCATTTGTGTACAATGAATCAAAATGCAGTCTGTAAAAATTTAAAAGCTAAATAAAAATAATGAAAAAAATTCAAAAAAATATAAAAAAAAATAAATAAATAAATAAAAATAATGGATTTATCATCTCCCAGTCCCTGTGATTTGGAGGTCTGGCTGTGGCTTATCTGGATCATCTGCAAAGCTGTAAGCAAGCTGCTGGCCAAG
This sequence comes from Sciurus carolinensis, assembly GCF_902686445.1. Classification (NCBI taxonomy): domain Eukaryota; kingdom Metazoa; phylum Chordata; class Mammalia; order Rodentia; family Sciuridae; genus Sciurus; species Sciurus carolinensis. The sequence continues at coordinate 141,355,418 of NC_062214.1, forward strand.
ACTAGGTTCTCATCTGGAGACTTGATAGGGAATGAGTTTGCCATCAGTTTCACTCAGGTCAAAGGTCTGGCTTTTTCCCAGCCATTGTCTAGGAGTCATTCTCAATTCTTTGCCACATGGATCTCCCAACATCATCCTTTATTTTATGGAACCAGTAAGGAGAAAGATAGATTGTAGAATAAGCCTGCAAGCAAGATGAAATCTCACAAGATAGAACATAGCCATGGAAGTGACGCTTGATTACCTTTGCTGTATTCCATTGGTTAGAAGGAAGTCACAGGCCTTACCCACATTCAAGAGGAGGGAATAATGCAAAGATAAAATAAACAGGATCCAGGAATTATGGGGGGACATGTTAGAGTCTGTTTACCATGTGGTAAAAATCCAGGCCACATGTAGATACATACCATGAAGCACATAACATAAAATGAAAACTAACACTTTCACTTCTAATCTCTCTTCTTTCTAATAATAATCACTCTATGTTTTATTCCCAGAAAGTAAAATGCTTGATATTTCTCAAAATAAATACCAAAAAAAGAAAAAGAAAAACAAAACAAAACAAAACAACAACAACAAAAAAAAACAAGTAAAGTCATTAGCACTTATTAAATGTGACCATGGAGAAATGTACAATGTTTACTGCATTTGGGAAGATTCCTATGTCAGAAAAATAAAGTATGAAAGAAAGACAGAAAGAAAGAAAGGAAAGAAAAAAAGGAAGTCCATTAGCAGATATGGATATTTTGAACTGAATTGTATACTACCAGATTCGTATGTTGAAGTCCTAATCCCCAATGTTACCATATTTGGAGGTAGGCTCTTTAAGGAGATAATTAAGTTTCATGAGGTTTTAATGGTTAGGACTGTCTCCTATTCACCTGGGCTACCAGATGTGGTAAAAAAAGAGCCTATGACAAAAGGTATATATTAAAACAACAACCAAGAATTCTACAGAATGAATAAAGGTCCATCAAGAACTTTGAATGGGTTGAAATTTTACCCTACTTTCCAGATAGCAAGTTAGTCTGCCATAATTTTTATAGAAGTTGTCACCTAGACAGAAAACTTTTTTACAGGAGGAATCTAGAATTTAATGTTTGTCCAAGTTTTCCTTGACTCCCAAATTCCACAGGAGTAATGCAGGAGGAAGCCCAGGATGATGCTATGCACAGTGGACTTTGTGACAGCTGAGGAACTGTAGGCATAGGGAGCTCAAAAATTTAAAGGTGATGTTAGCAAATCTGCCCAGTGTTTGCCTGAAGTAAGATACTTTCACTATTGTGCTCAGGAAATAAATATGTGTTTTGGCCTGAGGGAGACACCCTATATTGCAAAAATGTTTTCTATGCAGACATCCTTAAAGGGAAAGTCTAGAACAAAGTTTCCAGTGTTTATTCAAAAGAATAAATCATAGTAGAAATGTAAGAAAGACTATGGAGAATTGCCTTCCAACAAGTCAACAACAAAGAGTCAGGAAGTCTATTGAATTCCAAGCTAGGGAAATTGGAAAAATCCTCCCCAGACATAAGAATTTCATAATGAAACTACAGAAAATGAAAGACAAAGGAAAATATCAGAAGAAATTTGAAAGAAAACACTGTTTTATTCTTCTCCAAAGAATAAACATAACAACTCACTTTTCAACAGAATTTGGAAATCAGGCAACAGTGAAATAAAATAGTCTTAGAGAAAATAAATGTCAACCCAGAACTGATAAACCATTCCATATATCAAAATAAAACCAAAAAGCAAAAACAATAGGAAAAAAAAACAAAACAAAAGCAATAGAACCAAGTTTTCTACCAACAAATTCTAAATGATATTATTAAGGCAGAGGAATAGCAACTCATGTAGAAGGTTTGAGAGGTACATGAAGGTATGTCAAGCAAAAAAGTGTCAAGTAGTTATAAATCTATAATACTTTTGACCTCAGGAAAGCAATCACATACTTTCTTGTGAGGTAAAAGAGAGATTAAAATACTATACAAGATACACAAGATAGGTAAAAATACTCAAAAGATTGCAAAAGTAACTCAGGAAGAGGTTGAAGGAGCTGAAGTACTTAGTAGAAGAATGAAAGTGTAAATTTAATTAATTGATTTGCTTAAAAGCATGTTAAAATTTCAATTAAAATCACTAAAAGATCAGAAATAGATTGCATATCTTTTATAATTAAAGTAATAGACTATCAATACTACCTTAGACTATCAATACTACCTTGAACACCCTTACAAAGTATTCAGTATGGTAAAAACTGCTCTTGATTTTTGTAGATTGGTGGACTCCAAGTAAAATGACTAAAAGCAAAGGCAGACAAATATCTCCAATGAAAGTGTTTTATTAAGAGTGCTGATGTAACAATGTTTGAAAGCAGATGCATTCTTCAGACAAGCTTTAGTTTTACTGATTACAAGGATAGACTTTGGAAAAATTACCAACAAAATCATTCTTTTTTTTTTATACTTTTATGCAGTAGTACATATCTGCCTTAACTTCTGTTTCAAATAGGGCAAGCCAGTCATTTCTGTGGGTTAACTTATCCATCAAATTATATATATTTTTCAGATATATATAAGTATATTCATTCACATACATATTTAAATTGCCTAGTTTTCCACAGTTTATCAATTATTTCAATGTCTTGTAGCCTTAACTTCAAAAAGAACACAGGGCTGGGGTTTCTTAGTGGTGAAGTATTCACATGGCATTTGCAAGGTCCTGAATTCTATGCATAGCACTGCAAACAAAATGAAACCAAACCAAAAAAAAAAAAAAAAGCAAAAGGATGCAAACAGATTTTTTGCATTATACAAATGTATGTGCATATTATTTCGGTGAAAATCTACCCATAAAAATATAAAGTTATCAGTAAATATGAGAAAAAAGTGTTTTGTGATTTAAGACACTTTGATTTACTTTATCCTAATAATGAATGCTATTAACTTACATCTGCAATGATAATAACAAAGTATACAATGTGTTTGATATATAGAAAAGGCTTACATGAATCCTAATGATTAGAAATCACAAACACACTTTTAAAAATATGATCAAAAGAAGTGGAGAATAAATCAAACATTCAATTTCAATTGCTGTATATAAAAATATTTTTAAATGAATATGTAGTGATGGCATCTAATTTAATCTGTTTCAAACATTGATAGCATTTCTCAAGACAACCTATAATTATATCCTTCACATGTTAGAAATTAGAAACAACATATGCATTATAGATTAAAAATGTAAGAGAATTTCTTAAAATGGAAAATTGCAAATATAGAAAAATGGACTGAATTTCAAAGTGTAATAGGTTTATCTCTAATTGAATGTGTTTCTTTCAGTACTTGGCATTATCTATAATGCCCCTCCGCAACCAGAAGCTTACAACCCCAACCTTACATGGGTATATGGAGGTGTGAAGACTTAAAAAGTAAACTTGAAAAAGTTTTAATTATTGACAGAAAGTATTTGCAATTGCTTTTCTAATACTCTGGGCAATAGAGTATTATGGTAATTAAGGAATAGAGCTTGCTTCACAGGTTTGATTTACTGGGTTGCAAAAATCTGTTCTCCCAAAAATCAGTGCAGATGTGTGTGTTGTATAATTTCATGCAGCTGCATCTGTCTGACCCATCTCCTAGCTAATCATATGTTGTATGGAATGGAGGCTTGCGCACTGACAGGGGATCAAGTGGTATCTTTCAGAGACAGGGGAAAATGAGTAGGCACACCGATCTATAATGATATGCCTGGAAGCAATTTTTATACCATTGAAAAAGTTTAAATTAAGGGACAAAATATATTCCTTCTGTCCTGATAGGAGGGTCACTACAGAAGTTTCAGAAACAAAGAATGAAACTGTTCGGTTTCTCTATTTGAGAGTTATAATATTGAAACTTTTAGCTTCAATATAATCAGAGAAGAAATTTCTACCCAATCTCTAAAAGTTAATATTTAGAAAAGTGACTTTCAGAGATGTCTTAACAGTCTAAAGATTAAAGCTTTGTTGAAACAAATTTGAAGGCTAAACATTTTGAAAACAATTGGTTAAAAGTCACTTATTTCCAATATTTAGAATAGTACCCACCAATAACTATTGATTATGAAAATTTCCTCTCAATAATACATACTCCTTAGAAAAATAATATGACTCCTCGTCGTGTCTTTACATATATGTAGCATGTAGAAATTCATGGAGTTCAAGATTTAAAAGTAAAGAAACAACTACTTTGAGATTGTGTGGGAGAGGTAACCAAAAGGAGTGCTGGAGTAGGAAGCAGGAATTATGGAATTATTTTCATGAAACTGAACCCTGCCACTGGCACTAAGAAAAATTACTTGCTCTACTTGTGCATAAATTCTTTAATCTACAAAATGCCCATACTGAAAGGAGTAATCATTTTTAGGATGAAAATAATTTTGGTTCTGAGTCAATGAATGCTAATAAGTTCATTTCCTTTTGCCAGAGATTTTCTGTAAATACTAATCACTAAGGTTCAAAATGTCAGAAAATTTAAATGACATGTAGGCACATTTTTTTCATAAAACTTTGATTTTTATATTGTAATTATATAGCAATTTGTATGAACAGATTTAATATTTTCATGCCCTCCCTATATATACTGCATCTTAAAAGAAGCAGCATTCTCACAGCTCTATTACTGAAAAGTGGTGTGATCACTCAATGTTACTTTCCAAATAGAAAAGATCCAGAATTTCTTGGACAAATGGATGAATTAATGTCTGGAACAGAAAATACACAAGAGATCTTGAGCATCATGTCACATAGAAATCTAAGGAATTAGAAAAACTCATAACCATGTCAAAAGAAACTAAGAGCACAGAATCTGATTGTCCAAATATGGAACAACCCAACCAACAATAACAAGGATCAATACCTTTGATTGAAGCATATTTGTTTCAATATGTGTAAAGGTCAAGATTTATAAAATATAATAATGATATTCTAATTATTTAATATTACAGAATACTAGTAAATCAATTCATTTGATTTGAAACCATGTAAATGAAGTGAAAAATTTATGTAAGAATAGTAGATGCAGGGGAGACTTTCCTTATGGAATGATTTCAGGGGATAACTGAATAATGAATGGTAGAATAGCCTAGCAGTATTTAACAAGCCTAAATTTATTTGATGTAGATATTGATCATTAATTAAAACATAGAAAGTCCACTCGCACTTCCTCACTTCCCAATTTGACCTAAGTTTAATGTACATTTTATGGGGAATGTAGAAAATAAAGGAACATATTTAATTACACCATGAGTATGCATTGAGAAAAATTAATGGAAAAAATATTTCATAGGATTAATGACTTGTTTTTCTCAACAAATATGTGGTGAGGAATAAAAGCAATATTGAGGAAATACGATATATTTCAATCAATTGTGAAATATGGATTCTTTTGGATACAGATTCAAACAGTAAAAAATAAATATGACAGTTTGGAGACAATTTGAAATTTAACTGTTGATTAGGTATGTAAAGATACATGTGAATTAACTTTCTTGTAAAATCTTATTATGGTTTTGTTTTTAAAAACTCTATCATTGAGAGAGAGATTGAAATATTTATGATAAAATGATATTGATATTTGAGATTTACTTCATAATGATATGGATTTGGGAAATGAGTGAGTTCACCATTCTGTGAATTCATAATTATTGAAATCGTGTATAGTTACATGGGGATTCTTTTCCTTATGATGTCTACTTTAATATGTTACATTTGTCCTTAATAGAAATTTTAAATAGAGGTTTTGCCTCCATGAAATGTAACTTTTACTCAGGGATTCATTATGTAGGTCAAAGTACAGTTCTGAACATAGATACACATCTTCCATGCTTTTAAAATTGCAACTTGGATCTTAACAAATAGCATAATTCGCCTAGATTTATTTTATGGGAAAAATAATGCCTCTTTAATATACAGAAAGGACAAGTGAGGAAACCTCTACCTTGGGGCTGTTTTAAATTGTTAGTTCAGGTGGCAGAAAGGTGCTGTATTCCTCTGGACCTCACATACGAAGGTATTAAATAGTCCATATAAAACAAATTCAAATTTCATGCTATACTTAAAACCAATTTACTATCTGAGTTCTAAATTTGAACTTTTTTTTTATTACTGAGACAATTTTATTTAAAGCTTTTTATTATATCTCATTTTGTTTTTTTTCTCTGCTTAATCTTTTAAATTTTGATCAAGAACATTGTAAAAATGTTAGGATATTGGACTACCGTTGCCAAACACCAAGCTTGTTTCTTAAGCTCTCAAACTCTCTAAAATTCTGCCTCAGACCATGAATTTCAGAGTTATCTAAAGCAAAGACTCATAGTTTATGAGATCTAGATCTTAGGGTATTTCTGTGATATTTAAGATAAGTGTTATAAGTTACAGTGTCAATAATTATATAATTATGTGTTTAAAAAAACTAACAACTATACTCATACTTCATGTGTTTCTGTGTTCACAGATTATATTCTGGAATATATTTTTGCTCTTCTTTCTCTAGTCACCTAAATTAGAACCTTAGGTTATTGATTTGAAATCTTTCTGCTTTTCTTAAGATATGCATTCAATGTGCAATATTTCCTTCTTTATTATTTCTTTTTTATTTTACATATTTTTTAAAATTTATTTTTATTGTAAACAAATGGGATACATGTTGTTTCTGTTTGTACATGGAGTAACGGCATACCATTTGTGTAATCATACATTTTACATTTACATAGAGTAATGCTGTTTGATTCATTCTGTTATTTTTTTCTTCCCCCCCAACCCCTCCCACCACTCTTTTCCCTTTATACAGTCCCTCCTTCCTCCATTCTCACCAGCCTCCCACCCCCATTATGTGTCATCATCCGCTTATCAGCGAGATCATTTGTCCTTTGGTTTTTCTGAGATTGGCTTATCTCACTTACCATGATATTCTCCAATTTCATCCATTTGCCTGCAAATGCCATAATTTTATTATTCTTTATAGCTGAGTAGTATTCCATTGTGTGTGTATCTATGTATATATATCTATATCTATATATCTATCTATATCTATATCTATATCTATATCTATATCTATATCTATATATATATCACAGTTTCTTTATCCATTCATCAATTGAAGGACATGTAGGTTGGTTCCACATTCTGGCTACTGTGAATTGAGCAGCAATGAACATTGATGTGGCTGTATCTGTGTAGTATGCTGATTTTAAGTTCTTTGGGTATAGACCGAGAAGTGGGATAGCTGGGTCAAATGGTGGGTCCATTCCAAGCTTTATAAGGAATCTCCATACTGCTTTCCAGAGTGGCTGCACTAATTTGCAACCCCACCAGCAATGTATGAGTGTACCTCTTTCCCCACATCTTCTCCAACACCTATTATTGCTTGTATTCTTGATAAGTGCCATTCTAATGGGGGCAAGAAGGAATCTTAGGGTAGTTTTGATTTGCATTTCTCTTATTACTAAAGATGGTGAACATTTTTTCATATGTTTGTTGATTGCTTGTTGATCTTCTTATGTGAAGTGTGTGTTCATTTCCTTAGCCCATTTGTTGATTGGGTTATTTGTATTCTTGGTGTAGAGTTTTTTGAGTTCTTTATAGATTCTGGAAATTAGTGCTCTATCTGAAGTATGAGTGGCAAATATTTTCTCCCACTCTGTAGGCTCTTTCTTCACATTGCTGATAGTTTCCTTTGCTGAGAGAAATCTATTTAGTTTGAATCTATCCCAGTTGTTGATTCTTCCTTTTATTTCTTGTGCTATGGGAGTCCTGTTAAGGAAGTCTGATCCTAAGCGAACATATTGAATATTTGGACCTACTTTTTCTTCTATAAGATGCAGGGTCTCTGGTCTGATTTCAAGGTTTTGATCCATTGTGAGTTGATTTTTGTGCAAGGTGAGTGATAGGGGTTTAGTTTCATTCTGTTGCATATGGATTTCCAGTTTTCCCAGTACCATTTGTTGAAGAAATTCCATTTTCTCCATTGCATATTTTTGGCCCCTTTGTCTAGTATGAGAAAATTGTATTTATTTGGGTTTGTGTCCGTGTCCTCTATTCTGTACCATTGAGCTACCTGTCTCTTTTGGTGCCAATACCATGCCCTTTTTGTTACTATTGCTTTGTAGTATAGTTGAAGTTCTGGTATTATGATACCCCTTGCTTCATTCTTCCTGCTAAGGATTGCTTCAGGTATTCTGGGTTTCTTATTCTTCCAGATGAATTTCATGATTGCTTGCTCTATTTCTGTAAGGTACGTCATTGGGATTTTAATTGGAATTGCATTGAATCTGTATAGTACTTTTAGTAGTATGGCCATTTTGACAATATTAATTCTGCCTGTCCAAGAATATGGGAGATCTTTCCATATTCTAAGGTCTTCCTCAATTTCTTTCTTCAGTGTTTTGTAGTTTTCATTGTAGATATCTTTTACCTATTTCGTTAGATTGATTCCCAAGTATTTTATTATTTTTTTTGAGGCTATTGCAAATGGAGTGGTTTTCCTCATTTCCCTTTCAGATGTTTCATCGCTTGCATATAAAAATGCTTTAGATTTATGCGTGTTGATTTTATAGCCTGCTATTTTGCTGAATTCATTGATGAGGTCTACAAGTTTTCTGGGGGAGGTTTTTGGATTGTCTAAATATAGGATCATGTCATCAGCAAATAGTGACAGCTTAAGTTCCTCTTTTCCTATTCGTATCCCTTTAATTTCTTTAGACTGCCTAATTGCTCTGGCTGTAGTTTCGAGGACAATGTTGAATAGAAGTGGTGAAAGAGGAAATCCCTGTCTTGTTCCCATTTTTAAGGGAGTGGTTTCAATTTTTCTCCATTAAGAATGATGTTGGCCATGGGCTTAGCATAAATAGCCTTTACAATGTTCAGGTATGTTTCTACTATCGCTATTTTTTCTAGTGTTTGGAGCATGAAGGGGTGTTGTATTTTGTCGAACGCTTTTTCTGCATCAATGGAAATAACCACATGATTCTTATCCTTAAGTCTATTGACATGATGGATTATGTTTATTGATTTATGGATGTTGAACCATCCTTGCATTCCAGGGATGAACCCCACTTGATCATGGTGCACAATTTTCTTAATATGGTTTTGGATATGGTTTGCCAGTATTTTGTTAAGGATCTTTGTGTCTATATTCATCAATGATATTGGTCTAAAATTTTCTTTCCTTGATGTGTCTTTTCCTGCTTTGGGTATGAGGGTGATATTAGCTTCATGGAATGAGTTTGGTTGGGTACCCTCCTTTTCTATTTCCCGGAATACTTTGAGAAGTATTGGAATGAGTTCTTCTTTGAAGGTCTTGTAGAACCTCGGCTGAGAATCCATCTGGTCCTGGACTTTTCTTGGATGGTAGGTTTTTAATGACTTCTTCTGTTTCATTGCTTGATATTGATCTGTTTAAATTGTGTATGTCCTCCTGGTTCAGTTTGGGAGGAGCATATGTCTCTAGAAATTTGTCAATGTCTTCGGTAGTTTCTATTTTGTTGGAATACAGATTTTCTAAGTAGCTTCTCATTATGTTATGTATGTCAGTGGAGTCTGTCATGATATTTCCTTTTTCATCACGAATTTTAGTAATTTGAGTTTTCTCTCTCCTTCTCTTTGTTAGTGTGGCTAAGGGTTTGTCTATTTTGTTTACTTTTTTAAAGAACCAACTTTTTGTTTTGTCAATTTTTTGAATTGTTTCTTTTGTTTCAATTTCATTGATTTCAGCTCTAATTTTAATTATTTCCTGTCTTCTACTACTTTTGCTGTTATTCTGTTCTTCTTTTTCTAGGGCTTAGAGCTGTAATGTTAGGTAATTTAGTTGTTGACTTTTCATTCTTTTCTGGAATGTGCTCCATGCAATGAATTTTCTTCTCAGTACTGCTTTCATAGTGTCCCAGAGATTTTGATATGTTGTATTGTCATTCTCATTGACCTCTAAGAATTTTTTTATCTCCTCTCTGATGTTTTCTGTTATCAATGTTTCATTCAATAGCATATTATTTAGTCTCCAGGTATTGGAGTAATTTCTGTTTTTTATTTTGTCATTGATTTCTATGCTCAGTCCCTTATGATCTGATAGAACACAAGGCAGTATCTCAATTTTTTTGCATTTCCTAAGGGCTGCTTTGTGGCATAACATATGGTCTATTTTCGAGAAGGTTCCATATGCTACTGAGAAGAAAGTGAATCCGCTTGTTGATGGATGGAATATTCTATATATGTCTATTAAGTCTAGGTTATTGATTGTGTTATTGAGTTCTATGGTTTCTTTGGTTGGTTTTTGTTTGGAAGATCTATCTAGTGGTGACAGCAGTGCGTTAATATCACCCAGAATTATTGTGTTGTGGTCTATTTGATTCCTGAAATTGAGAAGGATTTATTTGATGTATAGGAATGCACCATTGTTTGGGGCGTAAATATTTAGTATCATTATGTCTTCTTGATTTATGGTTCCTTAAGCAGTATGAAATGTCCTTCTTTTTCCCTTCTGACTAACTTTGGCTTGAAGTCCACTTTATCTGATATAAGGATGGAAACCCCCGCTTTTTTCTTGTGTCCATGTGCATTGTAGGTTTTTCCCATTCTTTCACCTTTAGTCTGTGGGTGTCTTTTTCTATGAGATGAGTCTCTTGCAGGCAGCATATTGTTGAGTCTTTCTTTTTAATCCATTCTGCCAGTCTATGTTTTTTGATTGATGAGTTTAGACCATTAATGTTCAGGGTTATTATTGAGATATGATTTGTATTCCCAGTCATTTGGCTTATTTTTGGTTTTTAACTTGGCTCGGTTTCCTTTGAGTGTTTTTTCTCTAAGGTAGTTCCTCCCTTTGTTGACCTCCATTGTTGTTTTTCATTTCCTCCTCATGGAATATTTGTTGAGAACATTCTGTAGTGCAGTCTTTCTATTTGTAAATTCTTTTAACTTTTGTGTATCATGGATGGATTTTATTTCATCTTCAAATCTGAAGGTTAGTTTTGCTGGGTATAGGATTCTTGGTTTGCAACCATGTTCTTTCAGAGCTTAAAATATGTTGTTCCAGGTCCTTCTAGCTTTTAGAGTCTGGGTTGAGAAGTCTGCTACTATCCGTATTGGTCTCCCCCTATATGTAATCTGATGCTTTTCTCTCACAGCCTTCAAAATCCTATCTTTATTTTGAATGTTAGGCATTTTCATTATAATGTGCCTTGGTGTGGATCTGTTGTGATTTTGTGCGTTTGGTGTTCTGTAAGCCTCTTGTATTTGATTTTCCATTTCATTCTTCAGGTTTGGGAAATTTTCTGATATTATTTCATTGAATAGGTTGTTCATTCCTTTGGTTTGTATCTCTGTGCCTTCCTCAATCCCAATAATTTTTAAATTTGTTCTTTTCATGATGTCCCATAGTTCTTGGAGATTCTGTTCATGATTTCTTACCATCTTCTCTGTTTGGGCTACTTTATTTTCAAGATTAAATATTTTGTCCTCATTGTCTGAGGTTCTGTCTTCCAAGGGTCTAATCTTTTGGTGATGCTTTTCATTGAGTTTTTTATTTCGTTTATTGTTTCCTTCATTTCAAGGATTTCTGTTTTTTTTTTTTTTTTTTTTGTTTTTTTTTTTTTCAGAATCTCTATCTCTTTGTTGAAATTATCTTTTGCTTCCTGTAGTTGCTCTTTCAGCTTATTGGTATTATCATTCATTGTCTGCATTTGCTCTCTTATCTCATCCTTTGCTTTGTGAATCATCTTAATCATGTATAATCTGAAGTCCTTTTCTGACATACTGTCACTGGATTCTATTAATATCGAATCTAGATTTGTTTTGATCATTTTCTTCCCTTCTTTTTTCATATTGTTCATGTATCTTCCTCTCTAGCAGTGCAGATCTGGGGTGTTGCAGATTTCCCCCTATAGACTTGTAGTGGCCCTATAGGTTTCCAAAACCCTTTCTTTAAGGGGAGATCAATATTAGCAGTGCCCAATTCAGACACGATGCAATCCTAGACCAAATAGCCCCTATGAGGACAGTAACAAAATGTCATAATAAACAGAATGAGTTCAAATATTATCTTCAGTATAACAAATAGATTTGCAATAAGGTCTGCAGTTTCTAATGGAGGACAAAGAGGATGCAGAAGGATGTAGGATGTAGCTGTTAATGGGATAAGAAAAGAATATACAGAAGTTCTAGATAATAGAAAGGGTGAGAGTGTAATCAAAAGAAATTGGATGTTAACATGCAAAAAGGGAGAAAGAGATTCTGAGGGAACAGGTAAATGAAAGAAAAAGAGAGCAAGAAAAGTAAAGAAATAAAAACTTAAAATTGTTCAATAAGGAAAAAAAAAAGAAAATCTACACTATAACAGTCATATAGTATGCAAACCTCCCAGTCTTCAGTAGCCTGCTGCATGAGAGGTACCTGACAATGAGCCTCAAGTCTCCAGCAGGTGTCTCAGGATGGGATTTGCCCCACCTAAAGAAAGGAGCTATGGCTTCCAGGATTATCCAAGATTGCCGCTCTGTCTTCCAAATGTGTTGCCAAATGGGGAGCTGCAGCTCAGGGTGTGGATGTGGTCGGCTGGAGTTCCTAGAGGTGGGGTGCGGTTGGTCAGGCAGTGGTCCTGGAGGTCAGGTGTGTTTGGTGTGGTTTTGGGATCCTGGAGGCCGGGTGCAATCAGTCGGTCGGGGGGTCCCAGTGATAGGATGCAGTCAGTTGGTCTGGGGGTCCTGGCAGCAGGGAGTAGTTAATCAATGTGAGGGTCCTGGAGGCAGGGAGTGATCGGTCGGGCTGAGGGATCCTGGAGACGGGGCTTAGTCAGTCTGTCCAGGGGTCCTACAGGACCTGGCTGTTGTCATATTTTACTTATTTTTTTATTTTTACAGACTGCATTTTGTTTATTGTACACAAATCGGGTACATCATTTCATTTCTATGGTTGTGCATGATGGAGATTCATAACATTCGTGTAATCATCATTTGTGTAATGATGTCTGTCTCATTCCACCATTTTTCATACCCCCCTCTTATTTCCTTCTACATAATCTAAAGTTCCTCCATTTTTCTCTCACCCCCGCCCCACCTCCCCATTTAATATCATCATCAACTTCTCAGGGAAAACATTCGGCCTTTGTTATTTTGGGATTAGCTTATTTCACTTAGCGTGATATTCTCCAATTTCATCCATTTATTTGCAAATACCATAATATCATTTCTCTTTTTGGCTGAATAATATTCCATTGTGTATATATACCACAGTTTCTTTATCCATTCATCTGTTGAAGGGCATCTAGGTTTGTTCCACAATCTAGCTATTGTGAACTGAACTGCTATAAACATTGATGTGGTTGCATTACTGTAGTATGCTAATTTTAAGTCCTTTGGGTATAAACCAAGGAGTGGAATAGCTGAGTCAAAAGGTGTGTCCATTCCAAGTTTTTCTGAGGATTCTCCACACTGCTTTCCAGAATGGCTGCACCAATTTGCAACTCCACCAGCAATGGAAAACGGTGTCTTTTTCCCCTCACATCCATGCCAACATCTATTATTGTTTGTGTTCTTGATAATAGCCATTCTAATTGGAGTTAGATGAAATGTTAGGGTGGTTTTAATTTGCATTTCTCTAATTATTCGAGATGTTGAACACTTTTTCATATGTTTATTTATCACCTATATAAATTCTTCTGTAAAGTGTTCAGTTCCTTGGCCCATTTATTGACTGGGTTCTTTGTATTTTTGGTATAAAGTTTAAGTTCTTTATAAATTTTGTAGATTAATGCTCTATCTGAAGTGCTTGTGGAAAAGATTTTCTCCCACCTGTAGGCTCTCTCTTCACATTACTGATAGTTTCCTTTGCAGAGAAAAAGCTTTTTAGTTTGAATTCATCCCATTTATTGATTCATGCTTTAATTTCTTGTGCTTTGGGAGTCTTGTTAAGGAAGTCTGATCCTAAGCCAACATGATGAAGATTCGGGCCTACTCTGTCTTCTATTTGGTGCAGGGTATGTGGTCTAATTCTTAAGTCCTTGATCCATTTTGAGTTGAATTTTGTGCAGGCTGAGAGAGAGAGGTTTAATTTCATTTTACTGCATATGGATTTTCAGTTTTCCCAGCACCATTTGTTGAACAGTGTATCTTTTCTCCATTGTATGTTTTTGGCTCCTTTGTCTAGTATGAGGTAACTGTATTTATGTGGGTTCATCTCTGTGTCTTCTATTCTGTACCATTGATCTGCCTGTTTATTTTGGTGTCAATACCATGCCATTTTTGTTACTGTTGCTCTGTAGTATACTTTAAGGTCTGGTATTGTGATACCTCCTGTTTCACTTTTTCTATTCATGATTGTTTTGGTCTCTTGTTCTTCCAGATGAAGTTTGTGATTGTTTTCTCTATTTATATGAGAAATGCCATTGGAATTTTAATTGGAATTGCATTGAATCTGTAAAGTGCCTTTGGTAGAATGGCCATTTTGACAATGTTAATTCTGCCTATCCAAGAACATGGGAGATCTTTCTATCTTCTAAAGTTTTCTTTAATTTCTTTCTTTAGTGTTCTGTAGTTTTCATTGTAGAGGTCTTCCATCTCTTTTGTTAGATTGATTCCCAAGTATTTTATTTTATTTTATTTTTTGAGGCTATTGTGAGTGGAGGAGTTCTCCTAATTTCTCACTCAGAGGATTCATCACTTATGAATAGAAATGCATTAGATTTATATGTATTTATTTTATATCCTGCTATTTTGCTGAATTTAATTTATTAGTTCTAGAAGTTTTCTAGTAGAGCATTTTGGATCCTCTAAATATAGAATCTTTGCTTCAGTCCTTCTTCTGAGTCCACTGTATCTATAATTAGTACAGCTATACTAGCATTCTTTGGTAGGATATCATTCTCTCTTTCCTTTTAAACTATCAATGTTTATATGTGAAGTGTATTTCTTGTGGAAGAAATATCTTTGAGTCTTTTCCTTTTATTTTTAATACATTTTTCAAATCTCTGCCTTTCAACTTATGTTTTCAGACCATTTACACCTAAAGTGATTAATGTTATGGATGGATTATTATCCATCTTTGTAACCAACTTCAAATCATTGCACTTCTTCTTTGGTTCTCCCTCTACCCATTTTTTTCTTCTTTTCTTGGTTTTAATTGAACATTTCTGTGATTCCATTGTATCTTATCTCCTAAAATATCTATTCTATTTTTATGTGTTTTTGGTGGTTTCCTTACATTTTACAAAATACACTTTCAACTAATTTAAGTCTACTTTCAAATAACACTATTCCACTTCAAATGTAGTACAGATATTCAGAAGAGAATATTCCCAATTCTTTTGTTATATTACTTTATTAGTTAACTCAGGCTTCTCTAACAAAATGCCACAGATTTAAACAGTAGAAATTTATTTGTGCATACTTATGGAGACATTGAGACTGGTAAGACCAACATTAAAGTACTAGCCAATTTGGTTTCTGGTATGGGCTGTTTTCCTGAGCAGTACCAAGTATGTTGTATGAATCTAATTTTTGCATTATAGTACTTCATGCTAAAATGTTCAAATATATCTAGTGAATGTTTAAAAATATTTCTCAAATAAATATATATGCAAAAATATGTGTAGTGTATTAAACACACTTTTTGGTAAGTGCTATAATGGTTAACTGCATTTATAAATATAACTTGATTAAATATTTGAGGTCTTGCTATCTGCTGACTTTGCTAAAGTGTTATTACCTTGCTTCCAAATAAGGGATAAGTGAATTGGGTTTGAAATGCTAGTAGTCTAAGGCATCAGAAGTGTTTGGAAGTTTGCTGGCTCTGCTACTTTGGAGAATATCTAGATGTCCAGTGAATACTCTGAGCATTGACCACAAGGGAGACAGCTTATTTTCCTCTCATTTTAAAGGTTTTGCTCACATTAAAGATATAAATTTCATGTTAAAAAGGAAAATAAATCATTGTGACACCATAACTGAATCTGCAGCAAATTCAATTCATGCCACTCCTGTACAAGTTGAAGACCTACTGGAGAGAATTAGAGGTGCTGATTCTGTAGATTTCACAAGTAACTGGGAGCCAAAAATAGTGCTAGAATCAGGCAGAAACCAGTGGGGAGGTATAGCATTATCCCCAGCTGCTGATTTTTAAGTATTATAATAAATACATTTTAAACTATATTAATGCTTTGAGACTTGTCCACTTAGGTAATATAAATAACCTGAAGGACACACACATATTTTTTAAAAGAGTTTAACTTAAAGGCATGTGGAACATTATAAAGTGATTTTTGTTCTAGTATTACCCATTAACTTGTCTACATTTCAATTTCATTTTTCTATGAATTTAGTTTAGAGATGTAGTAATTCAAATATAATTTTCAAAATGATCCTAATTTAAAATCCAATCTACTTCTGGCATTGTTGTTTATGACATGTTTCCAGTACAATTCAGAACCCACAATGGTTAGGTTTCTTTACCCTAAACTGCCAATTTGTTCATAAAATTATATCAAATGCAATAAACTTAAGAAACAAAATCCCTGTAGAAATCTAATTATTATTAAAAGAATAGAAAAATATTAAATCAATTAAGTAATAAATCACCCAAAGAGGAAGCCTCTAGCCATTTATTGCTTTGGCAGAAAATGTACAATTTCTTGGATTGTCTCAGATTTTAGTAATGCCACTGAAATTTTATAGAGAAGCACATGTGCCTTAATTTATGACTTGGGGTCGTAGATATACTTAGGAAAATATTGTTCACACAGATAAAAAAAAAAATTCACCATAGGGAAAAAGACACAATAAGTTTTATGTGCTGTAGTAACTAGAAAATTATGACTAAGTTCATGCATATATATGGCCACTTTTCCCCTAAAAATTCAAGATGCACAAGTCTCTTTTCACAAAGGCCAATACTTTATCATTTTTAGACTTGGCAATGAAAGTCTCCCCAAAGAAACAAGAAGTATCTTGTTTGCCCAGTTCTAGAATTATGTTTGACTGCTGCTATTTCTCAAAGTCACATCTTAATTTGTTTCCTGGGCTTCACTGGAAATTGCTTGATGAATCCCAGCATTCATGTTTGCAGCCCTGAAAGTGAATCTTTCCAGAATAAGGAGACTGGAGAAGACATTAAAAGAGTGTTTTAAATTGAAAATGTATGACATGGATGAAAATTATGGAGGCAAAGTAGTCTTCAATTGAATAAACTTATGCTCACACTACCTATAAGGACTTCTAGAAACAGAATGCAATGTTATTTATGCTGGTTCATGCTCAGCGGAAGTTCATATTCAAACCACTTTAATTCAAGTCAGGGTTTAGTAGTGTTTCAGTCAAGGTACACATAGGCACAGTAGAAGGGGTTATTGCTATCCAAATTTATTTTTTATGCTATATTCAAAGAAATTGAGCCCTGACTGCACTTGTTTAGGTAGGTAGGGATAAAGGAGAGTACTCAGTCTGTGAGCATTAGCACATAGGACAAAATGTGAAAAATATTTTCTATAACAAAGGATAATTTGCTTTTACTTTGGTTAAAGATACATGGTCACTAGAATACAGAAAGAAATCTGGCATGTGACCAGTGTTTGAGGACATGGGTTCAGAATTTCAAAACATTATTTTGGAAGCATTTCTGGCATGGGAACAATAAGGAGGAAATTGTAGTTGAGCAGGCAATAAAAAAACATATTTTGGCAATATGAGTTTTAAAACCCTGGAAGATTATGATAGGTAGTTCAGAGAATTAGTATTATTTGGTAACTGATTCAAACTTAGGTGAGAAAAAAATATTGAAAGATTTATTCCAAACTTGAATTCTAGAGAACTATTATGCCTGAACAAAACTAAGGGGAAAAAGAAGATGACTTTTAAAGAAGAATGTATTGCTTTGAATAGCCTGATCTTTATGTATTGTCGTTGATCTGTGCCTTGCATTTGCCATAACCATTTGCCTGTATCGTAGATGATAAACTGAGTCTCAAAGAGACTCAGGTCACAGATCTATGAGTTACTAAGCATATTTTTAGAGTTAATAATTTTGCCTACAATGACAGTTCTTTCCTGTGGTACATACTTCTCCTTTTGTGTGGCAGGACTGGAGCATGTGCCAAGGAGCCAGACGTGCTGGCTATATAAGCTTGCTTTGCTACTTCTAAGCTCTTTATCCTGAAACAACTTATTCAACCAGAGTGAGTTTCAGTGTATTCACATGAGAGTTGGAGACAATGCAACCTTCCCAATAACTTGCTAAAAGGATTATATGTAATGCTGGTATAATAAGTAAAGTAATATAAAATTGAAAATTTATATAAGACTGGAAAGACATTGAATTTTACCCACAGGATACAAACACCAAAGATTTTTGATAGCATGAGTATATATGGAACGTGGTTCACAACTCACCTTTCTAAAAATGTGGAAACAAAAGTAGGGTCCATTTCTACCTATTTGAAGGCCACAGAGATGAAGATGGTATGATACTACAGAATAAACTTGGTCTTTCTGCAGCCCCCAAAATTTGACAGCCTTTCATTTGTATGGTAATCAAATAGCTGAGAATCTGTAGACAATCACCATGTACATTTAGTGCATTGACCAAAGGTACATGTAACAATAAGGATAGAAATAGTATCTTTCTCTCTGTGTGATTCTTTCTTCACACATGGGGTTGATACATATTTTAGTAGCTCCAGGAAGGACTTTTAACACAGTCTCATTATATTATATTATGGAAGCTGACCTTGGTGCATGGGACTCACTAGAAAAAGAGGAGAATCTATAAACAGAAAAGTTACTTACTGGAACTATCTGTTGTTCAACTGTCTAGATTCTACCATTCAAGAGGCTGTCTTAATTGACTGGCAGTTTGTCATCACCTCCAATATGGGAAACACAGACTTCTCACTGTAGAGAAGAAAACTCACCAAACAGTGTTTATTTCTAGGGATTACTCAATAATTTTCTTTCCTTACTTTTTCCAAACACAGGAGACGTACGTTACTGCATACAGGCAAATAGTGATGATTGTTCCAGTCATAGATCATGTTATGTAGTAGTACTACACATAGGCTTTGATATTAGAAAAACCTGGACAGGGATCCCTGATCTATCTCAGTTCATAGGTCTTTTATGTTGGGTAAGATGTTTAAATTCACCAAGCTTCAATTTATTTCCCTGTGAAAAAGAAAAAGTAAAAATAATGGTAATACCTTGTGTTGCTCTGTAGAATAAGTAAGATAAACAATTAGTGTATGACCAGGAACACCGTAAATAGTTATTGAATATGAATTATTATATCAAGATATTACTCATGGAAAATTGAATTTTATTCCTGGGATAGGAGGAGTAATTGAAGAGCTTAAAATTCAATATAGTTCTCAATTTTTCTTCTTGTAATTTTGTCTTCTACTTATTTTTGCATGGCAAACTACCTACAACAGCTTGAAACAATATTTTCTAATTTCTTATCTCTCACAGTTCTGTTGGTGACTACAGTCAGTGGGTTCTCTATGGGAATCTCTCATATGATCTCAGTCAGGTATCAGCTGAGGCCGTCTGCTAGGTTTGCTTGGGCTGGATGTCCACAATGGCTCACTCACATGGCTGACATTTGATGCTAACTGTAGGCTGAGAATCAGATTCTCCATGTAACCTGCAAGTGATCTCTTTGTATGCTAAGACTTTTCAGCATGACAGCTACGTTTCAAAAGAGAATGTCCAAAGAATACTTGGAACAGAAGGAGTGGAAACTTCCAGATAGGTTGAGAGTTATGCTCAGAACTGACACAGCATCTCTTCATTCATATTCAGATGTTATGAGCCCTGCCCGTATCCAAAGGTGAAGAGAAATGTATTGCAACTTTTCTGTGGGGTGGGGAGATCACTTTACAGCAGAGCATGCAGGATGGAAAATAGTATGACTGCTTTTGAAAAATGCAATACATTTGAGTCTGATTCCTTAGCAAAGTAATTCACATCCCGCTGACAAGCAAAATATACTCACCTCCTTTCTCAAGCTCTCTAAAATCTCATCATTATGGCATTAAATCCATGAGGGCAGGATCTCATTATCTAACCCAGGCCCTTTTTCAGACCCCTCAGGAGCTGTTTCTCAAGTAGTGCCTTTTCATCAAAGGTGTATTTTAAAAGACATGCTATTTAGCCTGTATAGACTCAAAATACACTGTTTATACACAGGATATCCACAGTATGCCTCTTGTTCAAAAAAATGGGCATGAAATAGGAGGCTAATGACAGTCACTGCTCTGGGGAAATTCTGGAACCCAGCACTGCACACGGCACCACTTCTTTGATTAGAGCCGTGTCCTGCTCCATGGAAGTGGTGCTTATAGAATATTTGCTCTGCCTTTTGAATTAATCTTCATTTTCCATATGAAATGACTTATATTTTCAACGGAAATGTGAGGGTCCAGAGAACTCTTTTCATCATGAATTGTACCTGTCTCTTTCAGTTCAAGTTAATATTCCTTTTAAAATTCTATGGATGTGTCACATTTCAAAGAATAATTAATTCTGCTGGACAGGATACACACTTACATTTCTTTCAACCTAAGTTCCTCTCTTCCTTGACCTGGCTATGAAGTTGTATGGCACAATATCTTTCAGTTTCTTAGAAAAAAATTTTTATTTAGTTCAAAGAATGTATGTAGCATCCCCTTAAATTTTTGAAGTCTTAATAAACGGTCTACTATCCCACTCCTTGGCCTATACCCAAAGGAATTAAAATCAGCATATTACAGAGATACAGCCACATCAATGTTCATAGCTGCTCAGTTCACAATAACCAGATTGTGGAACCAACCTAGATGTCCTTCAATTGATGAATGGATAAAGAAAATGTGGTATATATATACAATGGAATATTACTCAGCCATAAAGAACGATAAAATTATGGCATTTGCAGGCAAATGGATGAAACTGGAGAATATCATGCTAAGTGAGATAAGCCAATCTCAAAAAACCAAAGGAAGAATGATATCGCTAATAAGTGGATGATGACACATAATGGAGGGTGGGAAGGGTTAGTGTTGGGGTTGGAGTTGGGTTTAGGGAGGGGGGCAGGAATGGAGGAAGGAAGGACTGTATAGATGGAGGAGAAGGGTGGGAGGGGAGGGGGGGAAGGGAAAAAATGGCAGAATGAATCAAACAACATTACCCTATGTAAATTTATGATTACACAAATGGTATGCCTTTACGCCATGTACAGGCAGAGAAACAACATGTATCCCATTTGTTTACAATTTTATAATAAAAAAAAAAAGAACAAAAAAAAAAAAATAAATAAACGGTCTAAAACCTATACCTTTAATGTTAATTTTACCCCAAAGCAACATTTCGTCACCAGCCCCTACATTAAATGTTCTCCCTGAGCACATTTTACACTCTGAGAACTTTTTGCTATTTGGAAATACTGGAAATGAGTGAGTTTTATTTTAGAGTTGATAAATTCTGCTCAAAATCAAAACAGTTCTTCTCTGTGTCTTTGCCTCTCTCTCTCAATTATATGAAGCTAAAAGAAAGCAAGTGCCTAAAAATATCCTTCACTAGAGTCATCAATTTATTAGGTACATTTTCCTTTTTCTATGTTTTACAAAGAATTTCACTTAACTTCCCATTACAACAACACATATATCATCTTTATCATCCCATATCAGTTTCTTCACTATCATTTTAGCACCATGAATAGTCTTCTTGTCTCCCTTCAAAAATCTGCTCACTGCCCAATACCAATGACAGATATTTTAAGTTTTTGTGGTGACAGTACCCAACTTCTAGAGTCCATATATGTTCTAGCTATACATTGGTGGATTATTAGCACAAATAGTGTCTTCAAATATTTGACTATCATCTCTTGCAACTCTGATTTGACTGCACTCAGCTGGGTAGGTCTCCCTTGGGATCTTGCACACAGTTGCAGTCAGATGTTGGCTGAGGTTGAGGTCATTAAAAAGCTTGGCTGGGCTGTACATCCAAGACCATTCACTCACATGACTGACAGTTCATTTTGCCTGCTACATTAGGCCTGTTGGCTAAAGCCTAAACTTTTTTTTTTTATTGTAAACAAATGGGATACATGTTGTTTCTCTGTTTGTACATGGAGTAAAGGCATACCATTTTGTAATCATAAATTTACATAGGGTAATGTTGTTTGATTCATTCTGTTATTTTTTCCCTTCCCCCCACCCCTCCCACCCCTCTTTACCCTCTATACAGTCCTTCCTTCCTCCATTCTTGCCACCCTCCTTAACCCTAACCCTAACCCTAACCCTAACTCTAACCCTAACGCTAACCCCTCCCACCCCCCATTATATGTTATCATCTGCTTATCAGTGAGATCATTCGTCCTTTGGTTTTTTGAGATTGGCTTATCTCACTTAGCATGATATTCTCCAATTTCATCCATTTGCCTGCAAATGCCATAATTTTATCATTCTTCATGGCAGAGTAATATTCCATTGTATATATATACCACAGTTTCTTTATCCATTCATCAATTGAAGGACATCTAGATTGGTTCCACAATCTGGCTATGGTGAATTGAGCAGCTATGAACATTGATGTGGCTGTATCTCTGTAGTATGCTGATTTTAAGTCCTTTGGGTATAGGCCAAGGAGTGGGATAACTGGGTCAAATGGTGGTTCCATTCCAAGCTTTCTGAGGAATCTCCATACTGCTTTCCAGAGTGGCTGCACTAATTTGCAACCCCACCAGCAATGTATGAGTGTACCTTTTTCCCCACATCCTCGCCAACACCTGTTGTTCCTTGTGTTCTTGATAATGGCCATTCTAATTGGGGTGAGATGGAATCTTAGGGTAGTTTTGATTTGCATTTCTCTTATTACTAGAGATGTTGAACATTTTTTCATATATC
This sequence comes from Sciurus carolinensis, assembly GCF_902686445.1. Lineage (NCBI taxonomy): Eukaryota > Metazoa > Chordata > Mammalia > Rodentia > Sciuridae > Sciurus > Sciurus carolinensis. The sequence goes on from NC_062214.1 coordinate 141,378,313, forward strand.
TGTTGATAGCTTGTAGATCTTCTTCTGTGAAGTGTGTGTTCATTTCCTTAGCCCATTTATTGATTGGATTATTTATATTTTTGGTGTAGAGTTTTTTGAGTTCTTTATATATTGTGGAAATTAGTGCTCTATCTGAAGTATGAGTGGCAAAGATTTTCTCCCACTCTGTAGGCTCTCTCTTCACATTACTGATAGTTTCCTTTGCTGAGAGAAAGCTTTTTAGTTTGAATCTATCCCAGTTGTTGATTCTTGCTTTTATTTCTTATGCTTTGGGAGTCCTGTTAATGAAGTCTGATCCTAAGCCGACAAGTTGAAGATTTGGACCTACTTTTTCTTCTATAAGACGTAGGGTCTCTGGTCTGATTCCGAGGTCCTTGATCCATTTTGAGTTGAGTTTTGTGCAGGGTGAGAGATAGGGGTTTTCATGTGACTTAAGGTTTTCAAAACACAGCAACTGGGTTCTAAGAGACTAACACAAAAGTGAGCTTGAAATATGAGGAAGCAAGAGCTGCTAGACCCATTTAGGGCTGTGCCTGAAATAGGTATAGTGTCATTTCTACCATATTCCATTAGTTAAAGCAGTTACAGGTGTACTCAAATTCAGTGTAAGGGAGAAACAGACTTCACATCTTGTTTGAAGAGTGGCAAGGTCACACTGAAGAAGACTAGAGACTGAGAGATTTTCTTACAACTCTCTTTGGGAAGAAGTCTTACATATAGGAAACAGGCTAAGGCTGCATGTTAAAATGAATTCTTCTGGCTCTTATTCTTTCTTGTCTTTTTTTATCCTTCCTCTCTGTATTCACCTTTGCTACCTTCTCCTTTCTCCTCTTGTCCTTACATACTGACATTACCAAAAATTGTTTCTGAAGTTTAGAAATGGCTGGGTGGGATATTCTAGACATATTTCCTTCTCTGTTTCCCCAGATACATTTTCTCAAGTTCTGGCACATCTCATCTTAACAGAATTGTAAATTTTAGTATTTGCATGACTTAGGGGAAATAGATTATTATATTTGCTTTGGTTTTGAGTACTAGTCTAGAGCAAATGAGGCAAAAGAGTGTTCCATATGTTCCATGTCAGATCATTCACATCATTAGTGCGTTGCATAATGGTTGGAATGAAAAGTCAAGTTGTAATTAACATACTATTTTGATTCCTTTACTTCTTAGTGTGTACTCCTCTGTTTGATTCTTCTTGGGAAAAAGAGTGACAGCCAAGTCAGGACCCAGGTTAATGTAGATTTCTACTAAAGGCTGGTGATCTTATGAATATCATATAAATAATTCACATAACTTGTAAAAATTGGCATGAAGCAAAAAGAAAAAAGGAATAGTCTCTGCACTGGACAAAATCATGGCCCTTTTAGTGTTTCTAAAAGAAACATGAAAATTATAAATCTTTGACTTGTATCTTTAATAAAATTGAAAAAGACATTTGATAGGATTATAAAAGCATAGCCATAAGATATGTAACACAGATTACTGGAGAAGAAAATATGATTGACTATTTTTATTTAAAAAGCAAAATAGAGGGAGTGAATCTAAGATAGGGTATTAGAAAATTAATTTTTCAAACTAAAAGACAAAGTTAAAAAACTGATGAATCATGAAAGCAAAACATAAAAGACAGTAGACTTCAGTTTTCCAATATGACCTCATTTAATTAATCTGTTCACATATTTAGTGAGCACCTATTATCATTTTTTATCAAGCACTGTCCTAATTGATTGGGACATAACATTTACCATCACAGACACTGTCCTGTTCCTGAAAGAGATGAGAGTCAAGCAAATGAGTCAGAAAATTAAGTAATTTGGGTAAAGCATGATGAATTTTCTGATCAGGAAGTATAGGTTGCTAAGAGAGTAGATAATGGTAATATGAAAGTACTCTTAATAGGGTCAGGAAGTCTTCTCAGAGGAAATATATTTAAACTGAGATTTGAAATATGAGTAATAGATAAAGAAGAGGGATGTGGAAAGAGGGTTTGTCAGCGGAAATATCTTCTATGGCAGCCAATTAAATCCATGTGCCAGAGAGAACATGGCACATTCAAGGAAATGAAAGAATTCTGTTGATGGTTGAACAATCTCTCTGTTGGATTTTGCTCTGTGAATCATTGGGTTAAGGCCACTTAGGACAGAACTCTGAGTCAGGCCCAAATGCTTCTCTATGAACAAGCCCTGGGGAGCCACAGACCTGTGTTCCCTAGCGTGGCCATACAAGAATTGAGCGCATATAGACAGCAGGCACTTTTAGGTCTCACAGGTCTTCCCTGCAGCCTTCTGGTCCCTTCTGGCTACTTAGTTTTGAGCATTTGTCTCATGTTCCTAGGCCTCTAGATATCCTGTATACCATCGATTAGAGTGAAATTTAAAATATGATTAGAGTAACTAAGTTTTATTCCAAAATTTGCTTTATATTTTACATTTTATGTTAGATATCAAATTTGCTTTTGAACAATTGAGCACTCTATTTTCCATCTCTTTACTCTCCCAAATGCTATAATAAAAATATTTATTGATGTCTAAGGCACCATTTTAAGCACCTTAGGTATAAAAATTATCTTCTTAATAATCCTGTAAAGTAGTTGTTATTTTTAAAATATTAATAATTTATAAATGTGGAAACAAGAAGTTTGAGTTACTTGCCGAAAGTCACTACAGCTAGACTATGGGGACAGGGAAGGTTTCAAATATATTTGGTCTGACTACAGAGCCACATTCTTAATCATCCTTCTAAAAAGACTATTTATAGATATCATTTTTTTACAGCAGCACCATTTGCTGATTTAAGAAATACAGTGGAAGTAGAAAAACAGAAAAGATAAGGGAAAATTCATGACAAAAGAAGAAAACAGAAGAAAATTTATCTGAGCCGAAGAAAGAAGTGCATTTTCAGCATAAAATTTCTCTCCAAATGTCACCCTGCACAGTATAGCGAAATATTTATGGTTAATGAGCCATATATATCCTTCAAGTACCTGGACCAAAAAATAGAATATGAATTATAATTTAAAAGCAAGATTGGCAACAGAGTTTTCTGTGTCCGTGAAATTCCATAAATATGGTGAAGTGAGACTACAGACCTTAATGTAATCATAGCAATCTAGGAATTTTAGACACATAAAAAATATCTTGCATGAGATATATCAATGAAAAGACCTAGAAATTAGGCCTTCATGGAATTGTCTCAGAAAAACCCACCAAGTGGGAGATAACTAGATAAAGTTCAATGTCCTTGGAGTGGTAGAAGTTTTTGTGAATAGGAGTAATTGAAAGGCATCCAAAGTGATTAGAGTCAAGAGGAAAGGAGGTAGTAAGGCAAGAGATACATGTAAGCCAAGTAATGGGTCTTGTATTTGCTAAGAATAGTGGGTTACCATTAGAAAGTATTAGACAAAAAAAAAAAAAAAAATCAGATTTAGGCTTCAAAATCATCTGTTTCCAGTGTGGAAAATGCAATGCAAGGAAGATGCTGAATGAGTGATTAAAGAATTTGAGATGCTGTTATAACCTAGATGACTTGGGTAACAATGTTTGTAGTGAAGATAGGTAAAGAAATTCGTGCAAGGTGTGTTCCTGTCTCTGTATTGAGTACAAAATGATGGTGCTTCATCAAATTCCTTCTCAGTGCTGACGCCCTGCCAGAATTCTGACACCAGAGTGAACTTGATGAGACACGCTGGTCCTCCTAAAAGGTGACCAATGGCAGCCTGGTGAACCAGCCACATACCTAGTATTTTTCAAAATTTCTGGGAATTTCTTGACATCTTACTAAAGAAGTAGTCAGAAAATTCAAGGAGAAGAGAATGTTAGAATTGGGTTGTTATTCCTGACTGAAGAATTCACCAGATTCTCTTAGTGAACTCTTTACTAAGATGGTAAAGGATACACTAGTTCACAGGGAATTGGAATTTTAGGAAGCTTGGAAGTGGCTGTCCTCCCCAGACAAAGACTGATGGTAGAGGAGGTTGCCTTGATCTTGGATCACTGATAATATTATTCACAAAAGCTTTTGGAATGGCAAATCCAGATGGCATTGCAACCATAAGAGGCAACTACAGAGAACTCTGATTACTGCAGTTTTCAGCTGGGCCAGAGTAATAATCAGAATGACTAAATCTACAGAGATTTGTGAAATGGCCAACAGAGCATGCTGTTCTTTTGGCAAGGTAAAGAGCTAGTGAACTGAGTTTATATTCAAATTTTATAATCAGAAAAAATCAGAACTGTAAAACATAAGTTTGACATGAGCTGCCTTGATGGAGAATATCCTCTCCACTGCAGTTTCCATATCTGTGCTCAGTTACCGAGCAACTGTACAGTAAAGGGTCAGCCAGATCTTGAAGGACATCACAACTTCACAAAACAAATCCAATGAATATTACACTGAAGTCTCTTGTGAGGTGCCTGAGGGTAATCACCAGAGTAAGTCTGCACTGGCAAAAGGGGAAAAACTCAGGTTTATTGCTGTGCTTATCAGATATGCAGCCTGATAATAAATCCAAATCATCAAAGATGTCATAAAGACACTAAGCCATAAATGGAGTTATGGCACAAGTTAGTCTTACAGTGGGTTCAATAGATATGCAAATTCACTTTTTCATTATTCTCATTTCTAATTTTTTGAGTGAGACAGCTCCACTTAGCATTTGGAAGAAGCCTTACAGTTATCCCTTGATCACTGTAATAAGAAACTAGATTTTTGATATACAGCAATTCATCAAAATGAGACAAGAGCCAGGTGGAAAGTCTTAAAATTGCAAGTACTTCTTCCCAACAGGATCCAAATCAGAAGCAATAGTACATTTCTGGAAGAATTGCAAATATTACCATCAAATACTTAAAAAGATCCTGAATGGCATGACCTATTATTTTCCCATTCAATTTTTCTCTCTGTTTTCAGCAAAGCCCAATGGAATAAGATGGTCATGATTCATTACCAGATTTTAGCCTCAATGACAAGTGCCGTATCTCAAATGGTTTATTCTCTGGAAGGATCACTAGACCTCTGGCTTTACTAGACCTTACTATTGATTTGGTGAATGATTTATTCTAAAATAAATATTTATGTATAGTGGATACTAGTTATGTATCCAAAACCAGAAATGAACTTCACTAACATAATGAGGAGCACAGATACCAGACTCAAAGAAGAAAAGTTTCTTATTAAGTAATTCCACAAATATGGAAGTCAGTAGTAATTTGTTCAAGTAATGAATAGTAGTTTCAGAGAGTTTCAGCTGTGATGGATATAAAGAAAACTTCTGAACTTCTGTATTTAATTATATAAACATTAAGGAAAAGGAGGGAGAAAAGATGAGGATGGATGGAAGAAGAGAAAGAGTGAAGGAAAGGTAATTTCTTAAAAATAAAACCTAAATGTCTGTAACCTAATAGAGGCTTGTAAAAGATAATTTCAAGGGCTATATCAGAGGAAAATGACTCTATGGAAAATTTAAAAAGTAATGTAAGATGTGAAAATAGTGAGTATTTGGTGAAATATAAATAAATATAAACTGTTAATACAGCATTAGTATTAATGACTTGTGGTATAAAATTAAATAATAGAAATAATTGAAAGCTGAACAATAACATTAAAATAACAGGTGGGCACTGATTATGATCTGAAGGAGTTAAAGTATTCTAAGAGCCCCACATTGATAATGAGGAGGTACATACTGATTTAACTTTAGATTTACAAAAGTAATTATTTATGTTAGGTTTTTTTGAACAAATACCTGAACAATGAAACTGGTCCATGACTTCCAAATGAATACCACAAATGTGGAAGAGTAAAAACAGTTGTTTAATGCAAAACAAGAAAAAAGAGAACTGAAAAGTAATTGAAAATCTAGAATAAACTTTGAACCCTGTAGAGATGTTAGACATAGCTCATGGCAGTTATGCACACCTGTAATCCCAGGACCTTGGGAGGCTGAAGCAGGAGGATTGTGAGTTCAAAGCCAGCCTCAGTGACTTAGCAAGGCCCTAAGCAACTTAGTGAGACCCTTTCTCAAAAAAAAAAAAAAAATAAAGAGAGTGGTCTGGGGGATGTGGCTCAGGGGTTAATAATCACCTCTGACCTCAATTCCTGGTACCCTCCATACCCAGAAAAAGATAGAAATAATTCTAAATATGACAAGAAGTAAATGTGTATGGAATAAATATTTCAGGTATAAAAACACAATTTAGTTCTTGGTGATGCCAAAGACACATCTAAACATAAAGATGTAAATAACATTTTAGAACAAAAAAGATATTTCAGGGAAATATTAAAGAAAGTAGTATATCTGTATTAATATAAATCATCAAAAAATAGAAGGCAATGTGTCCAGAAATGTTCCTACTCCTTAACTTCTGGTCCTTTGCTTGACGTTCAACTAAGCTCTTCCCAAGGACTTCACTGCTGCCGCAGATACAGATTTATTTTGGCATACCACACAAAATCTCAGAGTTGCTTATTTTTGGAGTGTCTTTCATTTTTAGAGATATGCTTATATATTTTTAATATAATTGAATCCTTTACTCCTTTGTTTTATAACTCCTGAATTTGGGCTATTGTTTAAAAAGGTATTATTTACTCTAAAATTTTAAGAATATCATTCATTCTTTCAACAAGTATTTTTCTAATTATTATTTTTATTCTTTTTAGGTATACATGACAGTAGAGTGTATTTTTACATACTATACACACATGGAGCATATCCTGTTCTTGTGGTTGTACGTGACGTGGAGTTTCACTTGTTGTGGATTCAAATATGATGATATGATAGTTATGTTTTATTAATTCTACTGTCTTTCTTGTTCCCATCCTCCCTCCCTTTCCTTCATTCCCCTTTGTCTAATCCAATAAACTTCTGTTCCTCCTTCTCCCCTGTTATTGTGTGTTATCATTCATATATTGGAGAGAACACTCAGCCTTGGTTTTTTGGGATTGGCTTATTTCACTTAGCATGATAGTCTCCAGTTCCATCCATTTATTGGCAAATGCCATAATTTCACTCTTATTTATGATTATACCCCATTTTGTTTACATATGCCACATTTTCTTTATCCATTTATCTGTTGAAGTACAACTTAGTTGTTTTCATAGCTCGGCTATTGTGAATTGAGCTGCTATAACCTTTGATTTGGCTGCATCACTGTAGTATGCTGATTTTAAGACCTTTGGCTATACACTGAGGAGTGGGATAGCTGGGTCAAATGGTGGTTTCATTCTGTTTTCTGAGGAATCTCTTCCATACTGCTTTCCAGAGTAGTTGCCACAATTTGAAATTCCACCAGCAATGTATGAGTGTATCTTTTCCCCCAAGTTCCCACCAACATTCATTGTTATTTGTGTTCTTTATAATTGCCATTCTCACTATAGAAGGAATTTCACTGTAGTTTTAATTTGCATTTCTCTGCCTGCTAGACACATTGAACATTTTTCCATGTTTTTTGACCAATTGTATTTCGTTCTCTGTGAAGTGCCTATTCAGTTCCTTTACCCATTAATTGGGTTATTTGAGTTTTTTGGTGGTAAGTTTTTTGATTTCTTTGTATATCCTGAAGATTAATGCTCTATCTGAGGTGCAGGTGGCAAAGATTTTCTCCCTATCTATAGGCTCTCTCTTCATGTTCTTTTTTTTTTTTTTTTAATTGCATGATTAATTTTTTTTTTTTTTTATAAAATTGTAAACAAATGGGATACATGTTGTTTCTCTGTCTGTACATGGCGTAAAGGCATACCATTTGTGTAATCATAAATCTACATAGGGTAATGTTGTTTGATTCATTCTGCCATTTTTTCCCTTCCCCCCCTCCCCTCCCACCCTTCTCCTCCATCTATACAGTCCTTCCTTCCTCCATTCCTGCCCCCCTCCCTAAACCCAACTCCAACCCCAACACTAACCCTTCCCACCCCCCATTATGTGTCATCATCCACTTATTAGCGATATCATTCTTCCTTTGGTTTTTTGAGATTGGCTTATCTCACTTAACATGATATTCTCCAGTTTCATCCATTTGCCTGCAAATGCCATAATTTTATCATTCTTTATGGCTGAGTAATATTCCATTGTATATATATACCACATTTTCTTTATCCATTCATCAATTGAAGGACATCTAGGTTGGTTCCACAATCTGGCTATTGTGAACTGAGCAGCTATGAACATTGATGTGGCTGTATCTCTGTAATATGCTGATTTTAAGTCCTTTGGGTATAGGCCAAGGAGTGGGATAGCTGGGTCAAATGGTGTTTCCATTCCAAGTTTTCTAAGGAATCTCCACACTGCTTTCCAGAGTGGATGCACTAATTTGCAGCCCCACCAGCAATGTAAGAGTGTACCTTTCTCCCCACATCCTCGCCAACACCTGTTGTTGGTTGTATTCTTGATAATTGCCATTCTAATTGGGGTGAGATGGAATCTTAGGGTGGTTTTGATTTGCATTTCTCTTATTACTAGAGATGTTGAACATTTTTCCATATGTTTGTTGATTGCTTGTATATCTTCTTCTGTGAAGTGTCTATTCATTTCCTTAGCCCATTTGTCGATTGGATTATTTACATTCTTGGTGTAGAGTTTTTTGAGTTCTTTATAGATTCTGGAGATTAGCGCTCTATCTGAAGTATGATTGGCAAAGATTTTCTCCCACTCTGTAGGCTCTTTCTTTGCATTGCTGATAGTTTCCTTTGCTGAGAGAAAACTTTTTAGTTTGAATCTATCCCAGTTATTGATTCTTGCTTTTATTTCTTGTGCTATGGGAGTCCTGTTGAGGAAGTCTGGTCCTAAGCCGACATGTTGAAGCTCTGGACCTACTTTTTCTTCTATAAGATGCAAGGTCTCTGGTCTGATTCCGAGATCCTTAATCCATTTTGAGTTTAGTTTTGTGCATGGTGAGAGATATGGGTTTAGTTTCATTCTGTTGCATATGGATTTCCAATTCTCCCAGCACCATTTGTTGAAGAGGCTATCTTTTCTCCATTGCATATTTTTGGCCCCTTTGTCTAGTATGAGAAAATTGTATTTATTTGGGTTTGTGTCCGTGTCCTCTATTCTGTACCATTGATCCACCTTTCTATTTTGGTACCAATACCATGCCGTTTTTGTTACTATTGCTTTGTAGTAGAGTTGAAGATCTGGTATTGCGATACCCCCTGCTTCACTCTTTCTGCCAAGGATTGCTTTAGCTATTCTGGGTTTTTTATTCTTCCAGATGAATTTCATAATTGCTTGCTCTATTTCTGTAAGGTACATCATTGGGATTTTAATTGGAATTGCATTGAATCTGTGTAGCACTTTTGGTAGTATGGCCATTTTGACAATATTAATTCTTCCTATCCAAGAACATGGGAGATCTTTCCATCTTCTAAGGTTTTCTTAAATTTCTTTCTTTAGTGTTCTGTAGTTCTCATTGTAGAGGTCTTTCACCTCTTTTGTGAGATTGATTCCCAAATACTTTATTTTTTTCGAAGCTATTGTGAATGGGGTAGTTTTCCTAATTTCTCTTTCTGAAGATTCATCGCTTATATATAAAAATGCCTTCGATTTATGTGCATTGATCTTATATCCCGCTACTTTACTGAATTCACTTATGAGATCTAAAAGTTTTCTGGTGGAATTTCCTGGTTCCTCTAAGTATACCATCATATCATCAGCAAATAGGGATAGTTTGAGTTCTTCTTTTCCTATTCGTATCCCTTTAATTTCTTTGGTCTGTCTAATTGCTCTGGCTAGAGTTTCAAGGACGATATTGAATAGAAGTGGTGAAAGAGGGCATCCCTGCCTTGTTCCAGTTTTTAGAGGGAATGCTTTCAGTTTTTCACCATTTAGAATGATATTAGCAATGGGTTTAGCGTAGATGGCCTTTACAATGTTAAGGAATGTTCCCACTATCCCTATTTTTTCTAGTGTTTTGAGCATGAAGGGGTGCTGTATTTTATCAAATGCTTTTTCTGCATCTATCGAAATAATCATGTGATTCTTGACTTTAAGTCTATTGATATGGTGAATGACATTTATTGATTTTCTGATGTTGAACCAACCTTGCATCCCTGGGATGAAACCCACTTGATCATGGTGCACTATCTTTTTAATATGTTTTTGTATGCGATTTGCTAAAATTTTGTTTAGAATTTTTGCGTCAATGTTCATTAAGGATATTGGTCTGAAATTTTCTTTCCTCGATGTGTCTCTGTCTGGTTTAGGAATCAGGGTAATATTGGCTTCATAGAATGAGTTTGGGAGAGTTCCCTCCTCTTCTATTTTCTGGAATACTTTGAGAAGTATTGGAATGAGTTCTTCTTTAAAAGTTTTGTAGAACTCAGCTGAGAACCCATCTGGTCCTGGACTTTTCTTTGTTGGTAGGCTTTTGATGACTTCTTCTATTTCATTACTTGAAATTGGTCTATTTAAATTGTGTATGTCCTCCTCGTTCAGTTTAGGCAATTCATATGTCTCTAGAAACCTGTTGATGTCTTCGAAATTTTCTATTTTGTTGGAGTATAGATTTTCAAAATAGCTTCTAATTATGTTTTGTATTTCAATCGTGTCTGTTGTGATATTTCCTTGTTCATTCCGAATCTTAGTGATTTGGGTTTTCTCTCGTCTTCTCTTTGTTAGTGTGGCTAAAGGTTTATCAATTTTGTTTATTTTTTCGAAGAACCAACTATTTATTTTGTCAATTTTTTGAATTGTTTCTTTCGTTTCAATTTCGTTGATTTCAGCTCTCAGTTTAACTATTTCCTGTCTTCTACTACTTTTGGTGTTGGTCTGTTCTTCTTTTTCTAGGGCTTTGAGTTGTAGTGTTAGGTCATTTATTTTTTGAGTTTTACTTCTTTTATTAAATGCGCTCCATGAAATAAATCTTCCTCTAAGTACCGCTTTCATAGTGTCCCAGAGATTTTGATATGTTGTTTCTTTGTTCTCGTTTACCTCTAAGAATTTTTTAATTTCCTTCCTAATATCTTCTGTTATCCATTCATCATATAGTAGCATATTGTTTAATCTCCAGGTGTTGGAGTAGTTTCTGTTTTTTACTCTTTCATTAATTTGTAACTTCAATCCATTATGATCTGATAGAATACAAGGTAGTGTCTCTATCTTCTTGTATTTGCTGACATTAGCTTTGTGGCATAATATATGGTCTATTTTAGAGAAGGATCCATGTGCTGCTGAGAAGAAAGTGTATTCGCTCTTGGTTGGATGGTATATTCTATAAATGTCTGTTAAGTCTAAATTATTGATTGTGTTATTGAGATCTATGGTTTCTTTGTTCAATTTTTGTTTGGAAGATCTGTCCAGTGGTGAAAGAGGCGTGTTAAAATCACCTAGTATTATTGTGTTATGGTCTATTTGGTTTCTAAAATTGAGAAGGATTTGTTTAACATACATGGATGAGCCACTGTTTGGGGCATAGATGTTTATGATTGTTATATCTTGCTGATTTATGCTTCCCTTAAGCAGTATGAAATGTCCTTCTTTATCCCTTCTAACTAACATTGGCTTGAAGTCCACATTATCTGAAATGAGGATGGATACTCCAGCTTTTTTGCTGAGCCCATGTGCATGGTATGTTTTTCCCCATCCTTTCACCTTTAGTCTATGGGTATCTCTTTCTATGAGGTGAGTCTCTTGCAGGCAATATATTGTTGGATCTTTCTTTTTAATCCAATCTGCCAGTCTATGTCTTTTGATTGATGAATTCAGGCCATTAACATTCAGGGTTATTATTGATATATGATTTGTATTCCCAGTCATTTGGTTCATATTTAAAATTTTTGACACATCTTGGTTCCTCCTTTATTTGACAGTTCCTTTATGATAATTCCTCCCTTTGCTGATTTGCTTCTTTGTTTTTTATCTCTTCCTCATGAAATATTTTGCTGAGAATGTTCTGTAATGCTGGCTTTCTTTTTGTAAATTCTTTTAGCTTTTGTTTATCGTGGAATGATCTTATTTCATCGTCAAATTTGAAGGTAAGTTTTGCTGGGTATAAGATTCTTGGTTGGCATCCATTTTCTTTCAGAGCTTGAAAAATGTTGTTCCAGGCCCTTCTAGCTTTTAGGGTCTGGATTGAAAAATCTGCTGATATCCGTATTGGCTTCCCCCTGAATGTAATTTGGTTCTTTTCTCTCACAGCCTTTAAAATTCTGTCTTTATTTTGTATGTTAGGTATTTTCATTATAATGTGCCTTGGTGTGGGTCTGTTGTAATTTTGTGTATTTGGAGTCCTATAAGCCTCTTGGACTTGATTTTCCATTTCATTCTTCAGATTTGGGAAATTTTCTGATATTATTTCTTCAAATAGATTGTTCATTCCTTTGGTTTGTTTCTCTAAGCCTTCCTCAATCCCAATAATTCTCAAATTTGGCCTTTTCATGATATCCCATAGTTCTTGGAGATTCTGTTCATGATTTCTCACCATCTTCTCTGTTTGTTCAACTTTGTTTTCGAGGTTAAATATTTTGTCTTCAATATCTGAAGTTCTGTCTTCCAGCTGTTCTATCCTATTGGTTATGCTTTCTATGGAGTTCTTAATTTGGTTTATTGTTTCCTTCATTTCAAGGATTTCTGTTTGGTTTTTTTTCAATATCTCTAACTCTTTATTGAAGTGATCTTTTGCTTCCTGAATTTGCTCTGTTAACTGTCGATTGGTGCGATCGTTCAATGCCTGCATTTGCTCTTTCATCTCATCGTTTGCTTCCCTAATCATTTTAATTATGTACATTCTGAACTCCCTTTCTGTCATTTCTTCTGCCATGCTGTCGTTGGATTTTATTGATGTAACATCTAGATTTGTTTGGGGCATTTTCTTCCCTTGTTTTCTCATATTGTTCAGGGATCAGTGGGTCATTAAGATATTGCAGATTTCCTCTATCAACTTATAATGTCCCTGAAGATTGCTAGTATATCCCCTCTTATCCTTCAGTAGCCTGAAGTCTTGGAGGAGGTTGATAATGCAGAGCTCCATGATGAAGCTGCCTCTCTAGGTGTGGTAACCCTCAGGTGGCGTATATTCCCTGCTAGTGGGCGGAGGTGCCTCCACTTGTTGACCAATGGTCATCCAATGGGGAAGTAGACTGTGGGCTGAGGCAAGGCCTGTTTGTGCCTATGTCTCTGGCTTTACCGTCCCTGTGGGAAAACCTCCCCCGGCCGGGAAGAGTCACTCGGTGGGGACGTCTTGCTAGTCAGTTGCCCTCCTAGAGGTTCCCCTCAATCTACAACTACCACCTGGGCTGGGCTGTCTTCTTCTGCAACGATCCCAGGGGCCTGGACCTACGTCCTGGGCCTGGGAGCCTCACCCTTCGCAGGCGAGTCTCCTTAGGCTGCCTCTCCCAGAGAATCTGCCCGCCGCCCTGGAAACTTCGCTCCGCCCCTAGGCGTGTCTCTGTGCGGCTCTTCCAGCAAGAAGCCACCTAGCTCCTGGGACCCTGCTCTGCACCAATCGCCTGGCTATGCAGCCCCTCCCCTGAGCCACCACCTGGAGCCCCGTACAATAGCTCCGAGACACAGAGACCCGCCACACACTTCCTCCTCCGGACAGCCGCCCGGTTTCTGATGCAGTCACTAGGAATCCAAACATCTCACTTCGGGTCTCCTCCTCCCGCCAACCACCCGTAGCCCTAGGCAGTCACTCTGAGTCCAAGTGACCCGCCCTGTTCCTCCTCCTCCTCCTTGGGGTAGCCCCCCAGGTGTTCAGGAACGGTGGCTCCGAGACCAGGTGACTCACCACGCTCCTCCTCCAGGCAGGCCACCAGTGTTCAGGAGCGGTTGCTTTTAGTCCAATCAGCTCACCACTCGCCTCCTCCTCTGGCAACCGCCTGTGGTTCTGATGCAGTCACTCCCAGGCTAAGCGTCCCACTGCTCTCCTCCTCCAGGCAGGCCACCAGTGTTCTGGAGCAGCTGCTCCGAGTTCAAACAGCTCGTCACGCAGCTCCTCCTTTGGCAACCGCCCGCAGCTCTGATGCAGTCACTCCCAGGTCAAGCAACACGCCGCGCTCCTCCTCCTCCTCCGGGCAACCTCCCGGCACTCAGGAGCGCTCGCTCTGGGTTCAAACAGTTTACCACGCAGCTCCTCTTCTGGCAACCGCCTGTGGTTCTGATGCAGTCACTCCCTGACCAAGCGTCCCGCCGCGCTCCTCCTCTTCCTCCGGGCAGTCCCCCGGCGCTCAGGAGCGCCCACTCTGAGTTCAAACAGCTCACCACACAGCTCCTCCTCTGGCAACCGCCCGTGGCTCTGATGCAGTCACTCCTAGACCCAAGCGACCCGCCGGGCCTCTCCTCCTCCTCCGGGCAACCCCCCGGTGTTCGGAAGCGGTCACTCTGGGTCCAAACAGCTCGCCACGCAGCTCCTCCCCAGGCAGCCACCCGGAGCCCCAGCGGCTGCTCGAGTCCAAGCGCTATGCTGAGCCGCCTCCTCTACGATGATCCCAGTTGTCCGTGTTTACCGCTCCAGCGGGGGGAGGGGCGTCTCGCCGAGCAACTCCACTTCACAAATTCCCTGCGTTCCGGGGCTACCGCCCCATCCGGGACGCCTCCCCAACAGGAGAGACTCACCCGGCAGCTTTGAGTTGGTCCCAAGTCCCTCACTATCTCCTCTTTTGAATCTTGCGTCCTGGAGCAGCGTGAAATGCAGCCGCCCTCTAGTCCGCCATCTTGGCCCGCCCCAATTCTCTCTTCATGTTCTTTATTGTTTCCTTTGAAGAAGTTTTTAGAGCACCCAAGTGATCTCTTGTGATTCACCAGTGCAAAAAGCAGATAAAATGTAGTCTCATGTAGAGTTTTGTATTTTAGAGACAGTAGACAATAATAAGCATGGAAAATAAGAACAATACATGATGTGTTAAAAGGTGATAAGTACTAGGAGCAAAATAAAACAAGTAAAAGGACACAGTGCTGAGGATGAACCAGGGCAGATTGCATTTGAAACTCATTTGTACAGTTTAGGTTTCATTGGGAAAGTAGCATTTGAGCAAAGATTCTAAGGGCTGATGGAGTTTACCATGTGGAACAGGGTGAGATGCAGCCATCACAGAACGTTTTTTAAAATATGTTTTATTTTTACAGACACATTTTGATTCATTGTACACAAATGGGGTACAGCTTTTAATTTCTATGGTTGTACACATTGTAGATTCACACCATTCATGTAATCACACACATACATAGGGTAGTACTGTCTGTTTCATTCTACTGTTTTTTCATCCCCACCCCTCTCACCCCTTTTTCCTCTACACTATTCAAAGTTTCTTCATTCTTTTCTTTCCCCCATTAACCCTCCTCATTATATATTGTCATGCACTTATCAGAGAAAACATTTGGCCTTTGGTTTTTTGGGCTTGGTCTATTTCACTTAGCATGATATTTGTCAACTTCATCCATTTACCAGCAAATGCCATAATTTTCCTCTTCTTTATGGCTGAGTAATATTCCATTATAATATACCACAGTTTCTTTATCCATTCATCAATTGAAGGGCTGGTTCCACAATCTAGCTATTATGAATTGAGCTGCTATGAACATTGATGTGGCTCAACACTGTAGTATGCTAATTTTAAGTCCTACAAACCAAGGAGTTGGATAGCTGGGTCAAATGGTGGGTTCATTCCAAGCTTTCTGAGGAATCTCCATACTGCTTTCCAGAGTGACTGCACCAATTTGCAACTCCACCAGCAATATATGAGTGTGCCTTTTCCCCTACATCCATGCCAACACTTATTATTGCTCATGTTCTTGATAATAGCCATTCTAATTGGAGTTAGATGAAATCTCAGGGTGGTTTTAATTTGCATTTCTCTAATTACTAGGGATGATGAGTACCTTTTCATATATTTGTTGATCACCTGTATATCTTCTTCTATCAAGTATCTGCCCATTTCCTTAGCCCATTTATTGATTGGGTTCTTTGTATTTTGGGTGTAAAGTTTTTAAAGTTCTTTATAAACTTTGAAGATGAGTGCTCTGTCTGAAGTGTGTGTGGAAAAGATTTTCTCCCACTCTGTAGGTTCTCTTTTCACATTATTAATTGTTTCCTGTGCTGAGAAAAACTTTTTAGTTGAATCTATCCCATTTATTGATTCTTGCTTTTATTTCTTGCGCTATGGAGGTCTTGTTAAGGAAGTCTGGTCCTAAGCCAAAGTGATGTAGATTCGGGCCTACTTTTTCTTCTATTTGTTGAAGGATCTCAAGTCTATTTCCTAGATCCTTGATCCATTTCCATTTGAGTTTTGTACAGGGTGAGAGATAGGAGTTTAATTCAATTTTACTGCATATGGATTTCCAGTTTTCCCAGCACCATTTGTTGAACAGGCTTTCTTTTCTCCATTGTAAGTTTTTGGCACCTTTGTCTAGTATGAGGTTACTGTACTTCTGTGTGTATGTACTGTAATTATGTGTGTCTTCTATCCTGTACCACTGATCTTCTTGTCTATTTTGGTGCCAGTACCATGCTGTTTTTGTTACTATTACTCTATAGTAGAGTTTAAGGTCTGGTATTGTGATACCTCCTGCATCTTTCTTCCTGCCCAGAATTGCTTTGGCTATTCTGGGTCTTTTGTTCTTCCAGATGAATTTTGTGATTGCTTTTTCTGTTTCTATGAGAAATGTCACAGGGATTTTAATTGGAATTGCATTAAATCTGTTTAACACCTTTGGAAGTATGGTCATTTTGATAATATTAATTCTGCCTGTCCAAGAACATGGGAGATCTTTCCATCTTCTAAGGTCTTCCTCAATTTCTTTCTTCAATGTTTTGTAGTTTTTGTTGTAGAGGTCTTTCACCTCTTTGGTTAGATCGATTCCCAAGGATTTTATTTTTTTGAAGCTATTGCAAATGGAGTTGTTTTCCTTATTTTTCCTTTCAGATGTTTCATCACTTATGTATAAAAATGCTTTTAGATTTATGTGTGTTGATTTTATATCCTGCTATTTTGCTGAATTCATTTATGAGGTCTAGAAGTTTTCTGGAGGAGTTTTTGGATCCTCTAAATAGAGAATTATGTCATCAGCAAATAGTGACAGCTTGAGTTCCCCTTTTCCTATTTGTATCCCTTTAATTTCTTTAGTCAGTCTAATTGCTCTGTCTAGTATTTCCATGATGATGTTGAATAGAAGTGGTGAAAGAGGGCATCCCTGTCTTGTTCCCATTTTTAAAGGGAATGGTTTTGGTTTTTCTCCATTAAGAATGATGTTGGCCATGGGCTTAGCATAAATAGCCTTTACAATGTTCAGGTATGTTCCTACTATCCCTATTTTTTCTAGTGTTTTGAGCATGAAGGGGTGTTGTATTTTGTCAAAGGCTTTTTCTGCATCAAATGAAATAACCACAGGATTCTTATCCTTAAGTCTATTGACATGATGGATTACATTTATTGATTTACGGATGTTGAATCAACCTTGCATTTCTGGGATGAACCCCACTTGATCTTGGTGCACTATCTTCTTAATATGTTTTTGGATATGGTTTGCCAGTATTTTGTTAAGGATATATGTGTCTATACTCATCAAGGATATTGGTCTAAAATTTTCTTTCCTTGATGTGTCTTTCCCTGGTTTGGGTATGAGGGTGATATTACCTTCATAGAATGAGTTTGGTCGGGTACCCTCCTTTTCTATTTCCTGGAATACTTTGAGAAGTATTGGAATGAGCTCTTCTTTGAAGGTCTTGTAGAACTCGGCTGAGAATTCGTGTAGTCCTGGTTTTTCTTGGTTGGTAGGTTTTTGATGGCTTCTTCTATTTCATTACTTGATATTGATCTGTTTAAATTGTATATGTCCTCCTGTTTCAGTTTGGGAGGGTCATATGTCTCTAGAAATTTGTCGATGTCTCTGGTATTTTCTATTTTATTGGAATATAGATTTTCAAAGTAGCTTCTCATTATGTTATGTATTTCAGTGGTGTCTGTTGTGATATTTCCTTTTTCATCACAAATATTATTAACTTGAGTTTTCTCTCTCCTTCTCTTTGTTAGAGTGGCTAAGGGTTTGTGTATTTTGTTTACTTTTGCAAAGAACCAACTTTTTGTTTTGTCAATTTTTTGAATTGTTTCTTTTGTTTCAATTTCATTGATTTCAGCTCTGATTTTAATTATTTCCTGTCTTCTACTACTTTTGCTGTTATTCTGTTCTTCTTTTCTAGGACTTTGAGCTGTAATGTTAGGTCATTTAGTTGTTGACTTTTTATTCTTTTCTTGAATGTGCTCCATGCAATGAATTTTCCTCTTAGTACTGTTTTCATAGTGTCCCAGAGATTTTGATATGTTGTATCTTTGTTCACATTTACCTCTAAGAATTTTTTAATCTCCCTGATGTTTTCTATTATCCATGCTTCATTCAATAGCATATTATTTAGTCTGCAGGTGTTGGAGTAATTTGTTTTTTATTTTGTCATTGATTTCTAATTTCATTCCATTATGATCTGATAGAACACAAGGCAGTATCTCAATTTTTTTTTGCATTTCCTATGGGCTGCTTTGTGGCACAACATATGGTCTATTTTTGAGAAGGTTACATGTGAAAGTGAATTCGCTCATTGGTGGATGGAATATTCTATATATTTCTGTTAAATCTCAGTTATTGATTGTGTTATTGAGTTTTATGGTTTCTTTGTTTAGTTTTTGTTTGGAAGATCTATCCAGTGGTGACAGCGGTGTGTTAAAGTCATCCAGAATCATTGTGTTGTGGTCTATTTGATTCTTGGATTTGAGAATGATTTGTTTCATGTACATGGATGCACCGTTGTTTGGGGCATAAATATTTACAATTGTTATGTCTTCCTGATTTATCGTTCCCTTAAGCAGTATGAAATATCCTTCATTCCTCCTGACTTACTTTGGCTTGAAGTCCACTTTATATGAAATAAGAAGGGAAACCCCCGCTTTTTGACTGAGTCTGTGTGCCTGGTAGGTTTTTTCCCATCCTTTCACCTTTAGTCTGTGGATGTCTTTTTCTATGAGATGAGTCTCTTGCAGGCAGCATATTGTTGGGTCTTTCTTTTTAATCCATTCTGCCAGTCTATGTCCTTTGATTGATGAGTTAAGGTCATTAACGTTCAGGGTTATTATTGGGATATGATTTGTATTCTCATTCGTTTGGACTTATTTTTGGTTTTTAACTTGACTTGATTTCTCCTTTGAATGGATTTTCCTTTGCTGACCTACATTGTTGCTTTTCATTTCCTCCTCATGGAATATTTTTTTGAGAATATTCTGTAGCATAGGCTTTCTATTTGTAAATTCTTTTAACATTTGTTTATCATGAAAGGGTTTCATATTGTCCTCAAATCTGAAGGTTAGTTTTGCTGGGTATAGGATTCTTTATTGGCATCCATGTTCTTTCAGAGCTTGAAATATATTGTTCCAGGTCCTTCTAGCTTTTAGGGTCTGGGTTGAGCATTCTACTGATATCCACATTGGTTTCCCCCTATATGTAATCTGATGCTTTTCTCTCACAGCCTTCAAAATCCTATCTTTATTTTGTATGTTAGGCATTTTCATTATAATGTGCCTGTTGTAATCTGTTGTGATTTTGTGCATTTGGTGTTCTGTAAGCCCCTTGTTTTTGATTTTCCATTTCATTCTTCAGGTTTGGGAAATTTTCTATTATTTCATTGAATGGGTTGTTCATTCCTTTGGTTTGTATCTCTGTGACTTCCTCGGTCCTGATAATTCTTAAATTTGTTTTTTTCATGATGTCCCATAGTTCTTTAAGATTCTGTTCATGATTTCTTACCATCTTCTCTGTGTGGGCAACTTTATTTTCAAGATTAAATAATTTCTCTTTATTATCTGAAATTCTGTCTTCCAAGTGGTCTAGTCTTTTGGTGATGCTTTCCATTGAGTTTTTTATTTCGTTTATTGTTTCCTTCATTTCAAGGATTTCCATTTTTTTTTTTTTGAGAATCTCTCTCTCTTTGTTGAAAGGATCTTTTGCTTCCTGAATTTGCTCTTTCAACTGCTTATTGGTATTATCATTCATTGCCTGCATTTGCTCTCTTATCTCATCTTTGCTTCATGAATCATTTTGATTATGTATAATCTGAAGTCCTTTTCTGACATTTCTTCTATCATACTGTCACTGGATTCTATTAATATAGAATCTAGATTTGTTTGGATCATTTTCTTCTCTTGTTTTTTCATGTTGTTCATGTACCTTCCCCTCTAGAAGTGCAGATCTAGGGTATTGCAGTTTCCCCCCAATAGGCTTATAGTGACCCTATAGGTTTCTAAAACCTTTTTGTTAAGGTAGAGATCAATATTAGCAGTGTCCAGGTCAGACAGTATGCAACCTGAAACCAAATATCCCCTATGAGGACATTAACAATATTGTCGTAATAAACAGAATGAATTCAATTATTATCTTCATATAAGAAATAGATTTTCAATAAGGTCTACAGTTTCTAATGGAGGACAAAGAAAGTGCAGAAGGATGTAGGATGTAGCTGTTAATGGGATAAGAAAAGAATATATAGAAGTTCTAGATCTTAGAAAGAGTGAGAATGTAATCAAAAGAAGTCAGTTGTTAGCATGGGAAAAGGGAGAAAAAGACTCTGAGGGAACAGGTAAACAAAAGGAAAAGAGAGCGAGAAAAGTAAAGAAATAAAAACTTAAAATTTTTCAATAAGGAGAAGAAAATCTACACTATAACAGTCATATAGTATGCAAACCTCCCAGTCTTTAGTAGCCTGATGTATGAGAGATACTTGACAATCAGCTTCCAGTCTCCAGCAGGTGTTTCAGGATGGGATTTGCCCCACCTAAAGATGGGAGTTAGGGTTTCCAGGATTATCCAAGATGGCCACTTTGGCTTCCAAGTGTGTTGGCAAATGGGCATGGTTGGCTGGAGGTCCTGGAGGTGGGGTATTGTCAGTCTTGTTGCAGGATCCTGGAGGCAGAGTGCAATCAGTCGATCTGGGGGTCCTGGTGATAGGGCGCAGTCAGTCTGTGGGTCTTGGTGGCAGAAAGCAGTCAGTGGATGTGAGGGCCCTGGAGGCAGGGAGTGATCAGTTGGGTTGAGGGGTCCTGGAGACGGGGCTGAGTCAGTCCAGTCAAGGGTCCTACAAGTCCTGGCTGTTGTCTCAAAAATCGGGAGTCTTTACCACCAACTCTGAGCTTGACAGAGAACTTCCTGTTCCTGAATCCATCACAAACCCTTATGAGAGGTTGTGTCTGTAGAGTTTGAGGCACGGATGGACCATGTGGGAAGGGTAAAGTGAGAGGGACTTACTAGTGGAAGTGGGAAGGCGGGTGGACAAATCTACAAAGACCTTTGGGTTTCATCTGGTTTGTGTTTTTATTTTAAAGGAATTGGGAGCTGTTACACATTTCAAGAGGACACAGAACATATGAATTACATTTTTAGAACAGTTATTTTAGTTTCTATAAAGAAAGTATGCTCTCCTGCAGCAAATGTGGAGTTGTGATGCTCACAGGCAGCACTAGAGGTAGAAGTCAGTATGACCCTGTTTTAGTCAGCTTTTGCACACTGGGACTGAAAAATCCAGAACAACTGTAGAGGAGAAAAGGTTTATTTAGGAGTTCACAGTTTCAGTCCACAGAAAGCAGGCTTCATTCCTTGGGACTCAAGGTGAGGTGGGACATCATGGTAGAAGAGTGTGGCAGAGGGAAGCAGCTAATATAATGATCAGGAAGGGGAGGCTGAGGGAGAAGGAGAGGGAGAGAGAGAGAGAGAGAGAGACTCCACTCTCCAGTTACAAATATATGTACCCCAAAGCTACGCCCCCAATGAGCCACTTCCTCCAGTCACACACCACCTGCCACCAGTTACCACTCAGTTAATCCCATTAGGTATTAATTCACTGATTAGGTTAAGGCTATAACCCAATCATTTCTCCTCCAAACCTTCTTGCATTGTTTCACATGTGAGCTTTTGGGGGACACCACATCTAAACCATTAACAGACTCCTAGTCCTGAGGAAAAGATACTGCCAGAGGCCTGCCAGCAGGGCCTACAGAAAGAAGGAGCAGCCCACAGAAACTGTTGTCTTGGAGGAGCCAGAACAAGGAGGCATGAGGAAAACACCAGAACACTTTTCTTGTCCTTTCCACTGATCACTTCCCACTGGCTACTGCCACAAAAAGGTCGTCTGCATGGAAGTTGAAGTTCTTTATTTGTCCTCTTCCGTTATTTCCAACACATGGATCATCCTAAGGGAAGTATGTGTGTGTGTGTGTGTGTGTTATTAGAAATTGAACCCAGGTGTACTCTACCATTGAGCTACATGCCCAACCCTTTTTGTTTGTTTTTGTTTTGAGACAGGGTCTTGTGAAATTGCTGAGGCTAGCCAGAATTTACAATCCTCCTGCCTCAGCCTTCTGATTAGCAGAGATTACAGGTATGTACCACCATGCCCAGATTTTTGTTGAGTGTGTTTCTCATTATGCAAAGTTTTTCTTATGAAAATGCAAATTAACAAACCAAACAAAACTGGAAGGAAAATTGGAAACTTACATACTTTAAGAATTAACCCAAAGCTGTCATCCCAGATAGTTTTAAAGGTAATTCTCATCATCTTCAGATTCAGGGCTGAAAAAATAAGAACAGATAATAAATCTGATTTTGAGGAATAGACTAAAAATTATCTGCAAAATACATCAAATAAATACCAAAGATAGTTTATATACTACCCTGAAAGATAAAGATAATTTCCTACCTCATTAGTTGCTCTGTCTTAGTAACAGACTGGAATATCATTGACTGATTTGAGTTTTCATATAAAATAATTCCTAAAAATAGAGGATTAAAAATAATATTCATCATAAAAATATTACTTTTATATCATAAAAATATTACTTTTATGAATAAAAATAGAGGATTAAAAATAATATTCATCATAAAAATATTACTTTTATATTACTACAATTTGATTAAATGACATCCATCACTATTTTGTTAAAGAATAGAAACTGAAGTTGTTCTTCTATATTTAATTATGTTTGTATCTGCTCTATAAATAACAAGTAACTCAAATAGGTTAAGCTTTTGCTCATATCTTCTATATCCTATTTTATTCCCAAATTTTATATGAATTATCAAGAGGGACAGGATGAAATCTCCAAGCAAGGCTAAATATATTTAAACAGTATCTAAATGCATTTAGGTGTTTAAATAACAATATATTTAATTCTTCTGAATTAAAATGAGATTGTATTATGCTTTAATGAAATAGGTCATTTGTTAATGTTAAGAAAATTGAACAAAGTTTGTTGTTAGATTTATAGTGCCTATAAGACACACACAAAAGTAACCAATAGATTTATTTAAAAATCATTTTTAAAAAATGGTAAATCAATAAAAAAACAACTAAGATTATCTGCTTTTGGCCAAAGTAACAAGATTATCTACTTAGTTACTTATTTGATTCTTGTTGCACTAAGTTTAACCATCATGTCTTGCATGAATTTGTATTTTTTTGCCTAGTGTTATACTCATTTTAATACCGTATTTCATATTTCTATAATACTGTTTTCAAACTTGGTATTATTTTACATGAATTTTAGCCCATGCTATTATATCTAGAGCAAGAAATTTTCAAACTACTTATCTTAGTGTTATAGTAACTCTAGTGTCTTAATATTGATTGCTTATACACAAGATGAAAGAGGTTATTTTCAGGGTGTCATTGTTTTAGTGGCCTTGTTTAAACTGCTCAGCAAAAAAGGCCAATCGGAGTGTCTGTTTACTGCATTATAAATTGCCTGTGTGTTGTTTATTGGCATTAGGGACAGACTGAAAAATGGATTCTATAAGGGGGAACTTCTTGAAAGTGTAAATTTCTGAAGTCCTAGAACATCACATACCCTAGAGAGATCTGCTTTGCCTTGGAATGTAATTTAAAGACTCTCTTCATAATATCGTAGGATTTTCTTCTGACAAACACTTGTCTGAGGAACGAGAAAATCCCTTTATATTCTTTATGAAATTCAGATGGAAAATTGAAGTTGAATTTCACATACAGATAACACAGTTAACCTTCAAATAAATAAAAAATGTAAAATATATTTTTACAAAAATTGAAGACAAATATCTAAGCTCATTCTATTCTTGATTATAAAATTTAACTTAAGTTTGATTGAAGAATAGGGATGAGATTATTTTCCTCCTCTTAATATGGTTATACCCACCTTTAATGTCATATTTTTGCATCTCTGGCAGTTGATTATCTTCCGATCAGAAATACAGGAAGAAAAAATATATTTTGTTGAAGTTTATTAAATATTGCTTTCTCTTGGGAAGAAGGAGGGTTTAGCCATTCATATGAGTATGTAAAAGTTAGCCTAGAGAGAGTTCTGAATAAAATATTGATCCCCAAAGTATTTCTCTGTAAAAGACACATAGAATATTTAACATTAGCCATGTTCACTGTAATATTTCTTAATGAAAGTTTTTAACTGTCTAGTATTGATTTAATGCACCTTTTAGTGTTGATGGTGAGGAACATAGCTTATACACTAAAACATTGTTTTTCCTATTATTTCTTCTCCTCGGATTCTAACAAGAGAATTTAAAGAAGTACTATCAATGTCCCAATTTGGTGTATTGGGAGACTGAACCAGGGACAATTGAGTATCTTATTGTTGGGGTCTTAAGCCCCCTTGCTCTTCTCGACCAGCGACAAGGGAAGGGGACACTCCCCAATAAGGTCAGACCAGGAAAGGTAGGGCTGACTGACCGCCAGCACCCAGCCCTCCGGGCAGAGGACAATCAGACGCGTCAGGGAGACCAGTCACAGCAGGAACTTGTTTATTGAGGAAGTCACACAGCTTTTATGTAGGGTAGAGGCTAGGCAGGAACCAATCAGCTTAAAGGTCAGCAAGGCACAGGGTTCACGCAGGCAAGAGTCCCATAGGACTATATGGCAAGCACGACGTTTGCGGAACTGTTGTTAACCAATCCCTGAAGGTGGTCCGATTTATCGTCATTAACTTTTGAAACCACCTTTGAGGACTTAATCTTGCTCACCTGCCAGGGAGTAAGGAGTCAGCCAGAGTTAGTTAATGTGTCATTAGTCCCAACATCTCATCCACCCTCATTAAACTTTTGGCCATAAAAATTTGCTAGTTACCTAACCAAGACAAGAAATGCTTCACCCATGGGTCACAAGTGACATGCATTTAGTTTAAGATTATGATGGTGGCTGGACTCGTCACAGAGCTGAATCTATATCTGCTATGTTTGTAGACTGTGCTGTTTGGTTGGACCCTAAGCTTTCCAAGTTCCCTTGGCATGGACGAAAATAACTTAAGATTATAAAATGAGTTCATGATAAACAATCATTTCTACTTGCTCACTAATGTGGAACATGTCTTCTGCCTGCGAGGTGGTTAATGACAATTTACGTTGGGAATGAAGGATGGAAAATTTACAAAGGAAGAGAAAGAAAGAAAGACATGGAGAAATCATCCTCTTCCTACTCTCTCCTTATGTAATAGACATCTGTTGTTTTTGGTGCCTGACATCTGTTTAGCATCTTGAAAACAACACTCTTTTAAATTATTTTTATTTTTTGGTATGTGGGGCAAATTCTCTTTTTCCTATTAGATCTAGGGAGAATGTTTTTCCAGACTCTGTCTTAGTTAAGGAATGGGCATGATTCCTGAGGTGGGCCAAGTAGACCTTCATTCCTGGAACTTAAACTTTGATAGAGTGAGAGCGAGAAGGCTGAAGAAGGTTGGAACTTACTCATTTACAAGCAATGATGGAACTCTGCAAAGACTTAGCTCAGTTCCCACTACCTAGTCTACTGACCAGGCTTCCTTCTGACCAGTTATAAAGGATTCCCTTCAGTTTTTTGATCCATCCCTCATCTTTCCAGTAAACCCATTTGATTAGTTTAACTTTTACCAATCCAGTTGCTCAGGTAAAGGGAAGGGTGTTTTAAAATGTTAAACTGTTCCCTCAATCTTCTCACACTCATTCCTTCCCATGGACTATGCTCCTTAGTGCTCTTCTGTCACACCACTAGAGAAGGAGGAAAGGGTCCTAAGAAATGTGGTTGAAAAAAGAAGACTGGGTAGAAAAGTTGCCCTTTTTATCCCCTATAAGTTCCTTTCAACTGTTAAGACCCATGTGGCTGCACAAGGGTATATATAAAAGAATTGGAGGAAAAAGTCAAAGAAAGAAGCAGTTTTCATTTCCCAGCTGTTTTGGACTTCGAGCAGTCCACTGAACTCAAGGGACACCAGGATAAATGTGCCTGGCTGTCATCTGTACCTTGATGTGCGTAGCCAGCCCAAGCACCTCTTTAGCTCCCTGATCTGCTCTCTGACTTCATCAGTCCCAGTGAGACTCAGGAAGTGTCTGGGAGCAAGAGGTGATTCAATGGGACAAGGGGATAAATCCAGGTAGAGTGCTAATAGAAGTCACAGCCAAATCATGGGGATATGAAGCACTAATAGTCATTGAAATGAAGCTGAGTCAACAGACAGGGGACCCTGGAGCTGACCTAAGGTGGTGAACGGGTGGAGAAGAGATGCCAGTGCCATCAAGGTCAGAAAGAGCAGCTGAGGTCTCAGCAAAAAGTGACCCTCACCAGTCATTTGTTAGCAGAGGTCAATGAAGGGACAGAAGACACTGAACAGGTAGGACTATCTTTTTCTCTTTCTTTTTTTGAGACATTCCCAAACACCATCTTCAGGAGTATAACAGAGAAAAAATAAAATACAGTTAGATTAAATATTTAACAATTCAAAATGAAACTGTCTGTAGTACCATGATTTGATTAACATTGATTCTTTTTCTTTTTGATCTATCAAATTAGTTTTAGTAGCAAAACAACAGAGTAATTGACCAATATTGACTTTAGACAACAGAGGTTATTTTTTATCTATATAATAAGAATTCCAGAAGTAGTAACCCCAGATATAGCACAGAGATCAAACTGCACTTTTCAGCCCAGATTCCTTCCATCTTTCTGATCTGCTATCCTTAGTATATCAGCAAAGTATTTCCTCTTGGTTGTTTTGTGACTGCAATAGCTCTATCCATCACATACTAAACCCGTTAAAAAGCAGGAAGAAGGATGTTGAGGGGCAAGTGACAAAGAACCTCTCTAATATACATTTCTCTTTTAGAAGAAATGTTTTTCTGAAAAACCTAAAGTATACTCCCCTTATTTCGTGTTACCTACTTCAAGTTGTAAGTGCAGTGGAGAAAAAGGGCATCTGATTACATTTTAGTCTCCAGAGGAGACTGTACTTATAGAGTAAAACTTAGAGTGTTTTTACATCTATGTTGTTACCTTTGCTGGTATATTCTTTCTTCTAATCAGGTGATGAGGACTTGGTGTTAGGTCTGTGGGAAATATTTTACTTGCAAAAGAACTATAGTTTTGGAGCTTGGGATTTAGTTCAGTACTAGAATTCTTGCTCACTTGTACATACTATTGGTTTGATCCCCAGATAACAAAGCAAGCAAACAAGAGAACCACTAAAGTTTTGCCTGCAGTTATCAGAGCAAGTCCTGTCTGTGTCATGTACAAGGCATGTGACATTGCATAAGTCACATAAACTCTCTCAATCTCCTGCGTTCATTTGCAAAATGAGATCACCATCACATACACTTGTGATGTTTAAGAAATAATGCATGTAATTGTTTTATGTTGAAATTATTTTAGGTATGACTTTTATTATTTTTATTCATTTAAACTTGAGCAAATACATGTTGAACAACTACTGTTTGCTACATACTGTTCTAGGTTCTAGCAATATAACAGTGACAACAAAAAATCACTGCTGGCATGGAACTTACTTTCTTTGTGGTGATGGTAGGGAGTTGTGGCAGAACTGGGCAATATTAACCAAACATATCATCTGATATGTTAGAATGCAAGTTTTATGAGAGCAGTGTTTTCTTCTGCTTTGCTTAGCAATCAGAACAGCATCTGGTACATAGTAGCCACTTAATAAATAAATGACAATAAATGTTATGGAAATAAATGTTACATGGTAAGGTGACGAGTGGGTACTATAGAAACTGGAAACCACCATTTGACCCAGCTATCCCACTCCTGGGCCTATACCCAAAGGACTTAAAATCAGCACACTACAGTGATGCAGTCACATCAATGTTCATAGCTGCTCAATTCACAATAACCAGATTGTGGAACCAACCTAGATGTCCTTCAATTGATGAATGGATAAAGAAACTGTGGTATATATATATACAATGGAATATTACTCCACCACGGAGAATGATAAAATTATGGCATTTGCAGACAAATGGATGAAATTGGAGAATATCATGTTAAGTGAGATAAGCCAATCTCAAAACACCAAAGGAAGAATGATCTCCCTGATAAGTGGATGATGATACTTCATGGGGGTTGGGAGGGAGGCAAGAATGTAGGAAGGAGGGACTGTATAGAGGGAAAAGAAGGGTGGGAGGGGTAGGGGGGAAGGAAAAAATAACAGAATGAATCAAACACCATTACCCTATGTAAATATATAATTATACAAATGGTATGCCTCTACTTAATGTACAGAGAAACAAGTTGTACCCCATTTGTTTACAATAAAACAACAACAACAAAAGGTTAAATCACTCCAGTTTAACATTTCAGCAAAGCTGAGCTGAATGTGCTGAGACTATCTGGGAGAAAAATGTTCCAGGAGGGGGACTATCAAGTGCAAATGCTCAAGTAAAGGGATGTGCTTGGCATACTTGGAACAATAAGAAACCCATGTGGCAGAGCCAGGGGAGAGGTGTGGAGACTGATCCCAGAAAGGGAGGCATAGACCAAACACATGGGGCTTGGTAAATCATAGGAAGGACTTGTGTTTTATTAGATGCAATGCAGGAGATCAGAAGCCTCAACAAGTGATGTATCATGATCTGACCTTTTAAAAATATCATTCTGGGTGATCTCTGTAGCAAAGGCCAGAAATACTATGATTATTATAATGTTATATGATTAGCATTATTTTATTATTAACTTTCTTGCATTCTTTGCTGAAAAATATCCCTTCAAAAACAGGTTTCCCTGTTTGCACTGGGCCTTCTAATTCAAAGGAAGAAAACATGCATTTTTAACTGTTCCAAAAGCTTTTGCTTTCAATAACTTCAAGCTAATGGGAAGAGAAGAAGTCACTTTGTCCGAGGTGAATTTTATTCCCATAGCCCTTGTTACATGAAGTGTTACTGAATATTGCTTTTGAAATAAAATTATGCTATAAACTTGGGGTAAGGACAGAATTTTATTTTCAACAGAACAAGTATTTTATAACTGTGACTCAATGAACATGTGAAAATGTTCTCACGCAAAACCTGTTTGCTAAATCATATAAAAATCTTTAGGGCTGGGGATATAGCTCAGTTGGCAGAGTGCTTGCCTTGCAAGCACAAGGCCCTGGGTTTGATCCCCAGCACCGCAAAAAAAAAAAAAAATCTTTAAATTGCTTTTCAAAGGGCTAGTTCAGAAATGACTGTTTATGCAATATAAACAGTATCAATTTCTTATTGTATGATGATTTGAAATAAAAGATAAAAACATATTCCTGGATACATTTTTAGTTCTTTACCTTGTTAATAGACTATCCTAATATCTTTTTCTTATAAAATGCTAGAAAAGAACAAAATATTCTATTTACTAATAAATGGGCAAAGATAAATGTGACTGCTTATTGACACCTATCACACCACTCTTCAATGTAAAATCTGTAAGACTAACAAAAATCATACAAAAATTAGATCAATTTCATTTGCATATTTGATTATTATGGTTTATTGCTATTTTAAGTGATATGGGAACTTGAGATAATATGACATATAAACATTTTTTTAATTTAAGATTTTAAATCTTATTCATGAGGACTGTGATTCATGAGGCATAGGGTAATAAAATGTCTTTCTCCTAATTCAGTCATGAACCTTTTCTGTTTCTTGTACGACAGTGATGTTGTAATGAATATTAAGCTCTTTTGGAAATGACTGAATAGAGTTTGTTACAAGACTAGGTATATTTGACCAGCACTTTCTGGCTTTCTAGCAGAAAATGATACCAACTAAATGTTTCTGTGTTCTGAAGTAACTTCTATTGAAATGCAAGTAATCCTGTACCTTCCTATGAATGTGTTTAATCAGTTTCTTAATGCTATCAGCATCATTCTGAAGGTGGGAATTTATAGCTGAGGCTGGGAAAAGGGAATAGGTAAGAAAGCAATTGAGGGGTTTTCATGGTATATGATTGTTTGTGTCCCTTTATAATTCCTATGTTGAGCCTGCATGGTGGCACAAGCTTGTCATCCCAGCATCTAGAGAGGCTAAGGCAGGAGGGTCCCAAGTGTAAGGACAGCCTCAGAAATTTCCTGAGACCTTGCCTCAAAATAACAAATAAAATGGGCTGGGGATGCAGCTCGGTGGCAGAGTGCTCCAGGTCATAATCCCCAGTACCAATTTTTTTTTTAATTTATAGAATTCATAAATTGACATCTAATCTCAGTAAACAGGGATTTAGGGAAGAAATTAGGTCATAAGGGCCCCACCCTCCTGAGTGGGATAAATTCCCTTTTTAAATGAGGCCTCAGAGAACTGTTGGTCCTTTTACCAAGGGAAGACTCACAGAGTCATCTGTGGAGAACAGACCCTTATCAGACACTGAATATGGTCATGCTTTGGCCTTGGATTTCCTAGCCCCCAGAATGGTGAGAAATACATTCTGCTGTTTTATAAATTACCAAGCTTAAAGTATTTTGTTATAGCAAGCCTAATCAACTAAGACAGGGCTCGTTGTTGATTGTGGATTAAAATATCTGAAAGCCTGGTGCTGGGACTGTAGCTCAGTGGTAGAGTCCTTGCCAACCATGCACAGGACCCTGGGTTCCATCCCCTATATATTGTTATCTGCAGGTTCAAAGAGTAGGAAAAATAACTGAGTAATCTTTAAAATTTTTATTTAGTCTCTTGAGGGAGAATGGGAAATTATCAGAAACAAATAGAGAAAATGCCAGAAACCTGATGTTGTGGCTTCCTTGGTACAGTTAGCTCTAGTTCATCAACCTGAGAATTAGGAGGTCAAACATCCTTGTGATGCTACAGGGATCTCTGGCCATGAGGGAGGGGAGCATTGGAGGAGCCAAAAATGGCCTTCTCTCTTCAAGGCACAAGTTTTGCAGTGAAGTTATATGCTCCCTGCCCAAGATCTTCACAGAGAGTTTTGACTGAAGAAACCTCTAGTGGGAGAAGTCTTGCCCAGAGTCTACATTTCAGATGGGTTAGAGTTGAAATTTTTAGTATATATGTTGTCTTAAATTTCCAAAAGGATAATTCCAAAAATTGTCAACTATTACATCCACATTTATTTTAACTAGTTCTCCTTAGAATATGTTTTTCCATAATGTCTTTTGGATATTGCTGTTATACTGTCAATTTGTCTTAATTTTTCACATGGTTTTCTCTAGGTAACACAGGATCCCTCTATATAATGTTTTGCAGAAGATTTACTCCCACTTAATTATACATATGTGAAAAAATATTCAACCACAAGTGAAAGTAAAGATGATTCCTACCAGAAAAGTAGAGAAACAATGAATATTTTTCAAGTGGTTTACATATTAAAACCATAAGAAAGAAAACATGTAAAATTCAGATGTGGAAAAGAACTCAATGAAATTTCTGGAAATTAAAAAGAAATTACTCTTTTAATAAAATCTCAGTTAATCAGACACTGAAAATGGATGATCTGAAAGCTGATCTGAGGTACTAGATTCTAATGTAGTCTGGAGATATACAGAGATGAGAAGTAAGTGAAAAATTAAGAGATGTGGAAGATAGATTGGCACACTGCAAATATTGCCAAGAGAGAAAGAAACAAGTTAGTGAAAGACAGTGTAGGCTGACAGAGAAGCTGAGAATTTTACGAAGTTAAACAAAAGCAAGCATATACATAGAGTCAATAAACACAAAAACTCCCTAGCAGGTTTTTTTTTTTTTTATCATAAAACAATCCTATAAAATTACAGTAAAATTGCAGAACACAAAAATGAAAAACGATTTTATAAAAGATAGAAAATACATAGTACTTACAAATTAACCTGACAGCAAATAAACATAACAGCAGCAAAAATAGTACAGAAACAAAAGAAGAGCAACTTCAAAATGCTAACATTGCAGAGATAAAATAACTGTCAACCTGACTCTGTACTCAGACTGCCGTTCAAGTTTGAAGATGAAATAAACATTTCCATGAAATAAACACTGAGTAAGGGTGCTATATACCAGGCATTGCTGAGAACAATTATTTGGAGAAAAGGAAATGAATTTGAAAGGAAGAAATGAGGTTCAAGCAGGAACAGTGAGAAAATAAATTAGTAAACCTAAAATCAAAATAAGGAAAAAGTGAAAATAGTGTCTCATTTTAAGGTCAGAAACAAGTTCAAATGAAAACAATTTTAAAACAATAAAGGAGACATGAGATGATAATTCACTTAACGCTTTGGAAATTTTTATACTACTTAAACTTTAATTCTTCTATCAAATGTGTGAACTCAAAATTTAATGTTGTCTGTAAAGATTAATAGAATGTATAACATCTAAAACAGTAAAAAGGGGAAAGGAAAGAAAATACATGACTATCAAAAACCTAAAGGAGGAAATGGGAGAAAAAATGAAATTGAAAGTATAATGTTGAAGTATGTTTTGTGCTGCTATAACAGAATACTACACACTGGGAAATTTATGAAGAAAATAAATGTATGTCTTGTTCTTCTGAAGGTGGGGAAGTCCAAGGTCAACAAATGCACTTCTGACATGGGGCTTTTTGCTGCTTCATCCCATGGCAGAAGTCAATAGGGTAAGAGAGCACGTGCATGCATGAGGTGGGGCAGAGGGAAGGAGAGAGAGAGAAGGGAGCCCAATGCATCCTGTCATCAGGAACACACTGTCATTGTAACTAACCCATTTCTACAGAAGCAGCATTAATCCAGGTAGTGTGATGGGCAGACAGATCTGGCTCCATGAGAATATTATAGGCCAGACTCTAGGGGAAATGACTAAACAGACTCCATTTTGCTCTGAGACTCCATGTTATGTAGGAAATAAGCTTCTCCCATGGGAACACCCCACCTCTGTGCCCAGCATCAGTTACTTAGTGTGACATGTTTAACAATACAGAATGATAATTCCTATGCAAAGAAATATTGCTCTCTTTTGATTCCTATTGCTCCTAAACAATGTACCATGTGAATGGTGATTGTATGAATGTTAGTAACCATTCTTTAGTTTATACCTAGGTAAGGGTCATTTTGACCCACTTCCCCCTCTGTCAATGATCTCATGATGTTAGTTTGTAATTTTGAATCATAGCAACAGACACTTATGATAGATGTGATTTTTGGTATAAGAACCCCTACAACCCTATGGTCAGGGCTGTTCTCCCCATAGCCATTTTTGGGGGCATTGTGTGAGTCAGCCAGCCGGCTTAATAAAGATTCTCAAATTTGGACTTCTCAGTGGTGATCGGTCTGTTCTTAAGTTGTGCCCCATAACAGTAGAACCTTCACTCCTCCTCATCTCCTATATGTTCCCCTTCTCAACACTGTGGCATTGGGGATTAGTTTTCCAACACATGCATTCTGTGTGAGCATTCAAACATAGTCTATAATTAGTCATTAATTAGCATGGGAATAAAGCTATGTAATGTGAGGAATATTGTAATTTCACAACACTTGCAAGATATGCAATAGAAACGCTAGGTTTCTATTCCTTTTCTTTTTCTTTTTGTAACAGGGATTGAGCCCAGAGACACTTAACCACTGAGCAACATTCCCAGCGCCCCCCTCCTTTTTTTTTTTTCTTTGAGGCAGGTTCTTGCTAAGTTGTTTAGGGCTTCACTAAATTGCTCAGGCTGGCTTTGAAATTTTGATTCTCCTGCCTCAGTCTCCCAAGCTGCTGAGATTGCAAACATGTGCCACTGTACCCAGCAAAACTGCTAGATTTTTTAAATAACTGTCTATCAATGGGCTTGCAAATAATATGTCAGGCATATCAGAACACAGTGGAGACACACACACACACACATGTGAGCTGATATAGTTTCAAACTATATATAAAAGAAAAACTAAAACAATTTCAAGTTAACAAATTTTCATGTTACCACATGGAATTATGGCAGACCTTATTTTCCCAAAATGGCTGCAATAATATGTCTCTTCTCAAATGCTCATTTAGAACTTTGCCTGTCCCCCAGGCAAGGGCAGTGGGAATTATTCCCACCCCTCTACCCCACTGACTCTAGGCCTGACCTGTGCACACCTTGAGGAACGAAATATGGCAGAAGGCATGTGGCATCACTGGCTAGGAAAGGTAATACAGCTTTTGTCTGTGGCTCTTTCTTGCTGTAGTTGCCCTTGGCATTCACTCACTAGGCCGGGAGGAAGTCAAGGCCATCCAGAAGTTCCACATGAAGAGCAACCAAGGCATTTAGCTCTGGGCCTGGGTGACCACACAGATGATAGTTAGCCATGTGAGTCATTATGGAAGTAGATGCTCCAGTTTTCAGTTGAGCCCTGGTTAATGATGCATGAAATGGAAACACACCATCTCCACAGAGCTTTTCATTGCATGTTGGTGAGCCAAATAAATCATTGCTGTTTAAGCTGCTAAACATTAGGATGGAATGTTTTATAGCCATATATAACCAGAAGAGAGAGTAAGCTCACAATGGTAAAATAAAAATGTAAACAAAACCATGCAATCATTTGAACGTGTTTGTTAACAGTAGCACAGTTTTTAAATATGTAAAACAAAAATGAGTCAAAAGAAAAAATTGTTGCTGAGCATAGTGGCACATGACTGAACTCTCAGCAGCTAGGGAGGCTAAGCCAAGGAGATTGCAAGTTCAAAGCCTCAGCAACTAACTGAGACCCTTCTCAAAAGAAAAAAAAAAAAAAAAAAAAGAAAAAGGCTGGGGATGTGGCTTAGTGGTTACATGCTCCTGGGTTCAATCCCTGGTACCAAAAAAGAAATTAAAATTGTAAATGAAATTGTAATTGTTTCTATATATGTGTGTATGTTTCATGTGTGTATGTTGTAGTTTACTTACACAGATGAAATATTAGTGTCAGATATGTATATGTACATTTAAGAAATTTTTTCTAGTATGTATTGTCATAGTCATAGTTCTATGTCATTTTCACTGACATAAAAATGAAACATATTAAATCACAAAAATCTCAATGAAACTAAAATATAATAAACTATCAATCATAAGCAAGACTACAAGACTACAAGGTAAAAAAAATCCAATCAGTAACATAAATATAGCACAAAGTCCTTTATATTGTAAATTTAGAAAAAAAACTAGACTGCAAAAGTACTTCTGTGTTAAGGAAATGACTAAAATAGAAATTAACAATAATATTAAAATTATGTAATGTCATAGAACCATATTTAAAACTTAAGTTTATTAAGTGCATATATTAGTAAGAATAAAAGTCACAATTTAATAACCTAAATGTACCATATGAATCCTTAATAAAAGAAAAAATGTAAAGAAAGGAGAAGGAAGGGAATAAAAAGTACAAAAGTGTAGTTAATGAAAGAGGAAACAAAGAAACATTTTACTAGACTTTGAAGCTTTTAATTGGAAGAGCTTACTAAAGTTATTTGTCATGTCAAATTCAGAAAAAAATAATGTTAGACATAAAAGTTAGCTATAGAAAGAACTGGAAATATTATGAAAATTTTTATTAAAGTATATTGGAAAAAAGTAATTTCTAGATAATTTTAGAGGGAAAATAGTATTATTTTGGAAGGAGAAATAAAAATTTATAATAGACTTATAACCATGAAAGTATTTAATACCTATAGTAAAATTACATCAGGGACAAATGGTTTTTCTCTTATTCCATTAAAGTAATTTATTCAATAAAGTATTACACAATAGGAAAAAAAAATCTCTCATCTTATTTGATAGACCTGGTATAATCTTAATAGAGAAAGTAAGAAGAAATGGAGAAAAGAATAAAAGTCAATTTCATTTGTGAATATAAATACAGAAGTCATTAAAGATGTCAACCTAAAATAACAACACAGTAGTTCTCCAAAGAAATGAATTTATTTGAGAATAAACAGGGGCATATTATCCAGGCTACATATTCTATGAATAATCGGAGTTTTATCCAGAAAGGCAAAGGAATGCAAAGGTTCTTAAAGGTAAAATGAGGAAAGTTACATAATGTGTTTCAAAACAATTATTAATTGGTTGCTAAAGAAACTAGCCATATGTTTACAGGGTTGGAACTTTTTGGCAGCACATCCCCCCAACCTTTAGCAAACTGGAGATTGATTTTAGCAACCAATGGCCAATAATTTAAACAATCATCCCATTGAGTCATAGGAAACCTAATTTGTAGCCAAGTCAGAAGTACTTACAACCAGTACTTGAGATTGGTTTCTGATGTTGGAGAAAATTCTATGGGACTGAGCCCTTAATCTGCAATTTATGCCAGGATTGAATTAAATTGTAGGCCATTTAATTGATGTCCAGAGAATTGGTGAATTTCATTGTGTGGAAAATCCACATGTATAGTGTCAGAATTACTGTGAGTATAAAATAAGTTTTTCTTCAACTACACAGTAGAATAGCCAAAATTCAGAACACCACAATACCACATGCTGGTAAGAATGTGAAGCAACTGGGACTTTCAATTTATGCCAATGAGAATGCAAAATGATATAGCCACTTTGGAGTACAGTTTAGCATTTTCTTACAAAATGAGACATCCTCTTTTTTTTTTTTTTTTTTTTTTTTTTTTTTTTTTTTTTTTTTTTTTTTTTGTGGTGCTAGTGATTGAACCCAGGGCCTCGTGCATGTGAGGCAAGCACTCCACCAACTGAGCTATATTCCCCAGTCCCTGGACATTCTCCTACATACAGTGCAACAATTATTCTCCTAGGTATTTACCCAAGGCAGGAGAAAATTTGTGTCACACAAAAATCTACATGTGAAGCAATTTTATACTTAATGACCAAAAGTTGGAAGCAATCAAGGTGTCCTTCCTGTAGATTAATGAATAATTAATAGTGGTATGAAAATATAATATTATTTAGCAGTAACAAGAAATGAACTATCAAACCATGAAAAAAAAGATCCAGTGCTCAAAAAACCAAAGGTTGAATGTTTTCACTGATAAATGGAAGCTAACCCACAGTAAGTGGGGAGAGGGGAAGAAAAGATATTCAGTAGATCAAAGGGACTAAAGGGAGAGGAAGGGGATAGGAAAAGGAAAGACTGGAATGAATCCAAAGTATTTTTCCTATGTGTTTATATGAATACACCATAGTGAAACCTACCATCATGTGTGTCCATAAGAATGGGGTCCTAAGTAGAATAAGATATATTCCATGCTGGTACAATTATATCAAAATGAATTCTACTGTCATGAATAACTAAAAAGAACTGATTAAAAAAAAAACAATTTTAGCAATAAAAAAAGGAGGAAACTTAGGTGCATTTACTCAGTGGATGAAGTTAATCTAAAACAAGGCTGTATACTATACGAGTCTAACTGTATGATATTTTGAAAAAGGCAAAGATATGGAATATAAGCAGATCAGTGGTTGCCATGGTCAATGGAGGGAAGATAGTGATAAATAGGTAAAGTACCAAAAATTTCAGGATAGTGAAATTACTACTATACTATTGTGTAGTATGTAGTATGATATACTATTGTGGTAGATAAATGTGTCACAGAAATGTCTACATCTAAGGATATTCAATGTCAAGTGGGAGCAGTTCTATAAACTATGAAATCTGGGCAATGGTCATGTGACAGTGCAGTTTCATCGGTTGTAACAGGTGTACATTCTGATGGGGATTGCTAACAGGGGAGGCTATGTGCATGTGGAGGCAAGGGGTATATGAGGTATCTTCGGCTTGATTTTACTCTGAACCTAAAACAGAGGTAACTATAGAGTCTATTTAAAAAAGCTACCACTTATAACATTCCCTTATATCCCCAAAATGGTTCAAAATATCTGACCAGGAACCCACTGGGAGAAACAAGTTGAAGTCAATCCACTACCTTAATAAAATTTGACATTGTTAGGCACTCTGGAAGGGGCTAACTAGGAATGAAGCCCTAGGGTCTTGAAATGAAAACTTATCTCAGGCAAAATCGGTATAAACCATTTGTCCTGGTGTGACAAGAATGGCCTTTTCTCCAGTTTCCAGTAAGATATCCATGAGACCTCATCAACATGGCCTTTACTCTTCTCATTTCCTTCAGCACTTATCCAACCTTGAAGCTCTGTCTCTTCCCTAGTCTTTCCATCTTGTGAGTAGGTTTAGTGGATGAAAGCAAGGTAAATAGGGCAGAATGCAGTATTGCTCTGATTGAGTTTTTGGGATCCTCTTAACTCAGTCCCAGTGGAAAGTGCTAAGGTTTGGATGTCATTCATCCTTGCCAAAACTCATATTGAAATGTAATTCCCCAGTGTAATAATATTTATATGGTGGAATCCTTAAGCTATAGGGATGGGAGGTAACTGGGTCATGACTGTTTGCATGAAGAGATTGATATTGATGCTAGTCTCACAGAACAGATTAGTTTCCAGTAGAGAGGGAGTGGGTTTCAAAAGGCTGAGCCTGGGCCTTCTCCAGTCTCTTGCATCCTTTTTCATGATGTTATCTCTCTTTTGTATATGATGACCATTCCCATTTTGATTCTTCCCTTTAACACAACCAGATACTAGCACCATGCTCTTTAGATTTCTAAGTCAGCAGAATCATGAACCAAATGAGCCTCTGTTCTGTGCATATTACCCAGCAATGGATATTTTCTTATAACAGCACAAAGTAGATGAAGACAAAATCGGTGATGAGGAGTGGACTTGTTGCCATAATGACACCTGAACTTTGGAAGCAGTTTTAGAACTGGATAATGGGTAGAAACTGGAAAAGTTGGAAGAAATAAACTAGAAAAGGTCCACACACCGTGTTATAAATATACCTGTAAATAGTGTCATGGGTAATTCTGGTGAGGGCTCAGAGGATGAAAGACTAGAGAACTTTGAGATTGGTAAATAGTTATAAATGCAATGCTGGTGGAAATGTGAACAGTGAAGGCCATGCTGGTGAGATCTCATGGATATCTTGGGAACTAGAATAAACGTGACTCTTGTCACACCATGACAGAAAACTTGGTTGCACTGTGTTCATGCCCTAGGGCTTCATAGAAGGCTAAATTTAAGAGTTATGACTGATAGTATTTAGTTAGAGAACCTCCTAAGCAAAATACAGAAGGAGCCGCAAGGGTACTCATGGCTGCTTTCTAGGAAATATATAGTGCTATTTTAGGCAAAGAAAAAGAGAAAAGAAAGATTTGGTAAACTTGTGGCATGACCATTAAACGAGTGAAGAAAAATGTGTGTTTGGGAGAATAAATTGATAGTACAGTAGCACCACTGTTATTAAAGCGATTGCTATGGATAAAAGGAGCCCAGGTGTTGTATGTAAGGAGAGGGCAGAACACAAAAACTATGGGATCATGGTGGCTTCTACCATGAAGAAAAATAGCCAAAGAGGCCAGGCAGAAACTTTCTGCAGGGTGGAGCTGTTGCAGAGGTTCTTCCCTATATACCTCCTGGACCTGTGAGCACAGGAACACAACTCAGGAGATCTCAAAATGGTAGAGTCAATGGCAGTATGAAACCCCCACCTGGAAAATCTGTATAAATTCTTGTGCAATGCCACCCTGGGAGAGGAGCCATGTTAGCTGATCCCAGCAAAGCCATAGGCAGTGGGCTGCTCTGGGCCTTGGTGGCCCAACCCCCTGCTCAGGTGCGCAGAAGATGTTGGATATCAAGTAGACTTAATGTCTACTTAACGTCTGCCCTGCTGGCTTTCAGTCTTCCTTTGGGCCAGTTACTCTTTTCTATTTGACTGTCTTTCCTTTTTGTAGGGAGAATGTTTTGGAATACAATAAACATTCCAACCCTTGTATCTTGGAAGCCTGTATATTGTTTATAATTTTACAGGATCATAGTTGAAAAGAATTTGTCTAGAGTTTCAGATAGGGATTGGGATTTGGGACTTTGAGTTATGTGGGAATGAGTTAAGACTTTCAGAACTATTGGTGTGAAATGAGTACATGTTGCATTATGAGAAGAACATGAATCTGGGGGACCAGGGTCATAAAGTTATGGTTTAGGTGTGTCTCTGCCAAAACATGTTGAGGTTTAACTCCCCAGTGTAACAAGATTAAGTTGGTGGGCTCTTTGAGAGGTGGGGTCTAGTGGGCAGTGATCAGATGGGGACCAACCCCATGAAGAGATGTATTGAATTGTTCAAAAACACTTTTTTCCACAGTGAAAAAGAAGAAATAGCCCCTAAAAATATTTCATTCTGCATTTCTCCCTTTGTCATGAATCCATAATGAGATTTTGATCCTTTGGATTTTTATAAGGATAAAAATGAAACTAAAGTTTTTAAGAAAAAGAAATGGAATATACTGTTAATAGAACAGGTAAATGCCCTAGAATTTAATGTAGGGATTAAAAAGAGAAATAAGATTTAATTATCTCCAAGGCTAACAAGTAAGAACCTACCAGTAATAATGGAATTGTCTTCTTTTGTATATGTACTTCCTCTTTATTTAAAACCATGAATCTAAATGATTATTAAAGTCCTCAATTAAAATTGAAAAAACAAAAAAAACCCAAAAAACAGTTCTTAGGAGATTTAACACATTAGTAGGTTGCTTAGAGACCATATATCAGCATTTAGCCTTTGAGGGCTACAATTTTACTCTTGTATGGAAGTTTGAAGGGATTTATTTGTGAACATAAATTTGAAGTCATGTGAATTGTGCTTTTCTTTGCTCCTCTGGCTGAACTTTAGTTACCATTTACAAGTACTATCAGATTGTATAACATTGTGTTTATGAAAATGCTTAAAACCAAATTGTTTCACTTTGAGCTATTTATTACAAAAATATTTCTCATGATGTTTCATGTAGGAAAGCTAATTTCTAGGGAAATGAAATGGAACAGAAAGTTCAAAACTAAAATATTATAATAATTTATTTTTTACGTGAACATATTGCGTCTCTCTGTTTACCTGAATGTCTATCATCCTCCTGGTAGGTAAGGAGCTCAGTAAAGGGTCATCCATTGTAATGATGGGTTGTTATATCTTAACTCATAATTTCTTTAGTATTTTGTTCATTCTTCTTTCTTGTTTGTCCATTATTACTAGAATTTTCTAATTGTAGAAATTTAAGCAACAAATATCAAATATATATGATAAATTCAAATGCTAATGAGAAAAAAAAGCTCTATACAATTTCAACCAGGTATCCACCCACTTCATATTACTTACAGTGCAGAACACTCAATTTTAAATGTACCTCTTCAATTGCACAGCACAGAAAATGAGACTATATATATCATTACAATTCCCAGTAGAGGTAATGAGAGCATATGCCCAGCTACAACTATCCATTGAGATAATGAGATTATAAATACTACACTCCTACTGATTCCAGGTGTAATGAGAAGCTACTGTTTTATGGTCATATTTCTGCAATCATCCTTGAAACCAGGAGACAGTGAATTCAGAGATAACCTAATGAAGAAATAGATAATCATTTATCATAGTTTTTCCAAAATTAGTTCATGAAGAAAGATACGAATGGTAACAAAATAACTGAATGTATCTGTTTGTTAACTAATGGCTACTGTTCTTACAGAACCATGGACTATAAAGTGGTATTAAAGAAAAAATGACCAGGAATACTCTGTTTCAGGGTTAAAGATCATACCAGTAGCTCTCATAAAAGGAAGGTAAATCAAGAGCTTTCTGGAAAGACTTGTTTAACGTATTTTTATTCTCTTCTAAATTAAAGAAAAATCTGTATCTGACACATTACCAATAGATCATATCTTGGACAGTAGTATTGATCTTCTGCACCAGAGAATATTTACATTCCTCAGGTATGTCCACTTTCCAGAAAATATTTATTTTATATTCACAAAGAGTATGTTGAAAGAAAGAACTCCAGGTTAGGTTGGGGATAGGATTGAGGATTAATTGCTATGTAATATAAACTGGAAATGTTTTTGTACTTCTGCTCAGGTTCAATACTTGAAATTAAATTCCCCAAATAAAATATCTCTGAGA
Source organism: Sciurus carolinensis (assembly GCF_902686445.1). Taxonomy (NCBI): domain Eukaryota; kingdom Metazoa; phylum Chordata; class Mammalia; order Rodentia; family Sciuridae; genus Sciurus; species Sciurus carolinensis. The sequence continues at coordinate 141,420,441 of NC_062214.1, forward strand.
GTGAAAAAAGAGTGATTCTAGTTTTAGGCAGGTAGGGGTAAAAATTTTACACCTAATCAGACATACTAAATTTAAAATTTTACCCCTTGATTATTTTGAGCTTTTTCTAGGATTTTTAAAGTAAAATGCAGATTATGACAGGGCACAGTAGCACATGCCTATAATCCAGTGCTCAGGAGACTGAGGCAGGAGGATTGAGAGTTCAAAGCCAGTCTCAGCAATTTAGCAAGGCACTTGGCAACTCAGTGAGACCCTGTGTCTAAATAAAATATAAAAAAGGACAGGGGATGTGGGTCAGTGGTTAAGCATTCCTGGGTTCAATCCCTAGTGCTCCCCCCAAAAAATGCAGATTATGAATATTTCACAAAATTATTTCTCCCTTTTACTAAGTTTCATAATTTTCCCCTCCTCCTCTTAAGGTCCAGGTACACTGGTTTCTTTGATGTTCATCCAACATGCCTTTTCTGGGATTTTGCAATGGTTCACAAGTGCTTAAATCCATTCCCCCATCTTAAGAATACCTCACTCATTTTCCTCCTTTTGGTAGTAAACATGAGAGGGTTGTTACCCTTAGTCATCTTATTTATGATAGAGGGACCACCCTTCCTGCCTATCAAGCTGCTAAGTTACTCTTTCATGACACATGTCCATTTTGTTCTCAAAATTATAAAAACCTGAATTATATTGTATTTGTCTTCTTACTTAATAAGGAAATTTTTCCTACATTGTTTATGACTATAAAAATGTAACACATTTCTGGAATGTTATAGATATAGTCAGATAGATGGAGGAATTAGATACATAGATAGGCATGCAGGTAAGTAGATAGATTTACTGTACATAGGTGACTATAAAAACTTTAAAGCTAAAAGGGTAGAGGCTCTGTTGTTGTATGGGTGTATGATTCCAGACACACACATGCACAGATACTTAGATGTGTCTAAGCACTTCGTAGACTCTTGCTACGAGGATATTGTTTCTTCTATGCCCTCTCCTTAGATAAAACTGGAACTATATGCTTGTTTTCTAATTCACCAAGATACCGCCATCTTTGTTTCTTTCCATGTTTATGTGTATACATTTAACTTCACACGCATATCATTTCAATCTCACTCCATTGTATTCTTATTAGCTTTCCACCTTTACTTATTTTCTCTGACAGCAAGGAACCTGACTTTCTTTTTCTATAATATATTGACTCATTGGGCCTATATAAAGCAGCCTTTAAATTTCTGTCCCATGACAAGGGTATTGAAGTGATTTGACTTTTTCAAATTAAGAAATTAATTTTTTTTAAAGGACTCAAAGAAGTTCATTTTTTCATCAAAATGTTCTACAATGACATCCCTATTGCTTTATATTAACTTTATTTTTCTCGATTTCTTGATTTACATTTCCAACCTAAATCTTCATTTCTCTATCTAGCGTTGTGGCATACCAACCTGATTTGGGACTTATGTACTTTGATGTCCCTATAACACCCAGTTTCTTAAGTTTGGTATCAAATTCAGTTCTGAGCAACTTCTCCTACTAAGACATATTACATGTTCTTAATATTTAAGAAATCAACCCAAAGTAAAAGTAGGAGCTATCAGAAAAGTTTTAAATTCTTAGCTCTTCTTATTTCTTCTGCCTTAGCCCACTTTTTGCTGCTATAACAGAATAAATATCACAGATTTGATAAAAAATTATTAGCTTATAAAAAAAAATATTTAGCTTATAGTTCTGAAACCTAAAAATCCCAAAAGCAAGATAGTAGCATCTGACATGGGCCTTCATGCTATATAATCCCATGGCAGATGGGCAATCAAGCATACATGAGACAGAGATGGAGGAAATCAGGTAAAAACCATTCTTTCAGGAGCCCATTCCTGTGATTACTAACCCACTCTTGTGATAATGGCATGAATCCATTGATGAAGGCTCTGCTCTCATTACCCCTTATAAGTTCAACTGTTAATACTGTCACAAGAGAAAAAATATTCATACCAAAGCATTCTGCCTCTGGACAACCAATTCACATGTCCTTGTCACAAACAAAATATATTCATTTCATCCTGTAATGGCTAATTTGAATGGTCAACTTGATTGAATTAAGAGATGCTGATGATTAAGAGGTTTCTGGGTGTGTTTAGGAATGATTGGAATGTGGGCTATAGTGAACTGAAATTGAGACCCTCCCTAAGAATGGGTAGCACAGCCCAATAGAATGGATAAAAGCTGGAAAGACAAGAAAGCAGATGCAGATGCAAGCTTAGATCTTCTTGAACTGGTTCTTGATTACTGCTTTGATCATCTGAGGATATTGGATTCTTGCTTCTTCACTCTTCCAAAGTGGACTTGGGCAGTGATTCTCTAGGTAGTTTCCAGAAGCCTTGGTCTTAGACTAGGGTAGCACTGTTGATCCCTCTCGTTCTGGGACTTCTGCCTCTTGGACTGCACAGCTGCTGCTTCTTACAGCTCTCCAGCTGCAGATGGCCATTGTGGACTATCCAGCTTCTGGTCATGTAAGCCAATCTAATAAATCCCGTTTTTATAATCATACTCCCTGTTGATTCTGTTCTTCTAGAGAACCCTGACTAATACACATCCTAATAGCCCCAATGTCAAATTGTTACAGCATCAACTCTAAAGTCCAAAAATGCAGAGGCTCATTTAAATCAGATATAGATGTAATTAAAAGCATGATTTGTCCTGAGGCAATTTCCCTTCAGCTGTGAGTCTATGAAATTAGATAGGTTTTCTGTTTCTAAAATGCAGTGGTGGGACAGGCATTGGGTGGCCATTCCCATTCCAAAGGGAGTAACAGGAAGAAGAGGGGAGGGGAAACAGGTCCCCCGTAAGTATAAAACCAAACAAGGAAAACAACATTGCATCTTAAGGTTGGGGAATAATCTCTTTCGATTCCACATCCTACCTTCTGGGCACCCAGCCCCTCAGGCAACCCTGTCTCTGTGTCTTTCCTAAGCTCAGTTTCCCAGAAACTCTAGGGGATTGGAGTCTCATCCCTACATTTCCCAGGTGGTGTTTCTTGTTGGCAGCTCTACAGTTCTGAGATCTCAAGGGAGATATTGCTCCCATGACTCCTGTAGTCCTTGCCCTGGTGGGGACTGTGTGGCATCTCCACCTTGGACCCCACATTTCCATTCAGCATTTTCCTAACAGGGGCTTCCTCTGAGGTAGCTCCATCCCTGTGACAAGTCTCTGTCTGGACTCCCAGACAGCCCACAGCATCCTTTGAACTCTAATTGAAGAACACGAGTCCCCATAGAATTAACAACATGTGAATGCTTGACAAGGTTATGGCTTATACCTTCTTTGGGGAAGGAGAGGTAGGAGCAAGTGTGAAATCACACCTGAGCCCACTTAAGACAACTGGGACTGCCAAGGGGCACTGTACTGGAGTTCAAGAAAAAGACTCTATAGGTGGCCCTGTTCAACATGCCCTGCTCTCAAGGTCCAGATGTTGTCTGAACCTGTGATGGAAGGAAAGCCTCAAAGATCCCTGAATGCCTTTGAAGTCTTTTTCTCATTGTCCTGATGAATGGTGAATGGCAACTCACTCCCTTTCACCTGTAGCAATCTCCTTAGCTGGGATCACTTGGCCACTTCTTTGGTTTTTGCTTCAGAGCATATTTTATTTTCTCCACTCTTTATACTGCCAGGTTGTGGGTTTTCCAAATCTATCTGCTCTATTTCCCTTGTAATTACAAATTCCATCTGTAAGTCATTTATTTCCTTGAATATCTCACTGTGGAAGTGAAGAGTATACACACAGCAGGCTGATTGCTGCTTAGATTATTTCTCCCAATAGATATCTTAGTTCATCACTGCTAAATTCTACATTTCATAAATTCCTAGGACATAGACACAGATCTGCCAGGCTCTTTGCAACTGTGTGACAAGGATAGCCTTTACTCTACGTTGCAATGGCTCTTCCTCTTTTCCTTGTGGTACCTCTTCAGAATGACTTTTAACCATTTGTATTTCTATCGACCTTCTGGTCATGAACACTTAAGAATACTCTTAATAAGTTTCAGGCTTTCCCTCCAGTTCTTCTTCTCAGCTTTCACAACAATTTCCCCTAATGTTCCATTCACAGCAATCTAAGCTTTTTCTAATCTGCTTCTACACATTTGTCTGGCCTCTACCTATTATCTGTTTCCAAAGTTACAGTTTAGATATTTATTACCACAACACACCTACTTCTTTGTATCCATTTTCTATCTAATTCTGTTTTCTGATGTTAGAATATCACAGACTAATTATATTATAAGCAATAGAAATTTATTTGGCTTTTTGTTCTGGAGGCTGGGTTGTCCAGGAGAAAGGTGCTAGCAACTGAAAAGGGCCTTTGTGCTGTTATCCCATGGCATCGCGGAAGAACAAGTGAGCTTATAAGCATACACGAAAGGGAAAAGTTAGGCCTAACTCATTATATTTTATTAGAAAACCACACATGTGATAACTAATTTATTCTCATGATAATGGTATTAATCTATTCATGGAGGCTGAATTCTCATGACCTGATTGCTTTTAAAGGTTCCATTTGGTAATACTATCACAATGGCAAATAATTTCAATATGAGTTTTAAAAGGGATATTCAAGTCATAATGCCCACCATTCTTGGCCTCAGTGATGGTATATCATACCAATCCACCATCATTATTCAGACTAGAACTTTAGAGACATTGTTGATTCTGGTTCTCATTTTGTTTTAAAATCCAATTAATGATTTCACAGTTTAAATTTTAAGTTGTCTTTCTCACCTATGAACTCTTTCATGTTTTTATGCCCACAGAGGCTTTTGTAATAATATAAACCAGCAGTATATCTTGCATGGGAAATTGCAATTAGTTGCCCTTGTGCCCCTAAAGTATTCTGCATATTGCTAAAAATAAACCTTATTATAATAGTTGATGATATGTTTTCTAGGGCCAATTAGATCACATTAGAATTAAGGACAATTCCTTAATCAAATATTTAAGTCTTATTATGCTGTGATTTCAACCAGCATTACTGGAGATGATCCTTGCTCTTCCTTGTGACACGCACCTTCCTCTAGTATAAACAGAAAACTACAGTCCCTTCACCTTCCTTCATTTTAATTTTGCTTATATTGTTTCCTTTGTATTTCAGATGAAATGCTATAGCCTTAAAGGCGTAATTAGAAATAAAAATTTCAAATTATAGTGGTATATCTTTTTTAAAAAGATAGACAAATAACAGCAAATTAATCCTAGAGAAAGTAATTATATCAGTAGAAATCAATAAAATGGAAGACAAACATGCGGTGGAAAATGACAGCAAAGCTGAAAGTTGATTTATTGAAATATTTTATAAAGTAACCAGCTCTGATTAGTCTACTAAAATGTTTGATAATTTATGTATCATATATATTTAAGTGTTATAAAAGGCAAAAAATTGTGCATATATGCCCCCAAAGTGACACAAGTTATCATAAAAATATTTGAGTGGGTTTATATCTACTAAAGAAATTGAAAATCCATAAATAATATCCTTGAAAAGAGATGTGATTTTACCAGTGAATTTTTAAAATAGTTAAAGTCAGAACAAAGTAATACTTTATGCCCATTTTTTAAGAATAGCAAATAAATATTGTATTGAGAGAGAATAGGAAAGATCTAATCTCATCATTTACAAATTGAATACTTTTATATTCAAAATTTCAGCAGTTTTTTATACTGCAGAAGACAAGTTGATTTTAGAATATATATAGAAATGAAAAAGGTCAGGAAAAGCCAAATTATTTATTAATATTAGTTTTATTTTGCTGCATAAGTTACCACTAACTTAGTAACTTAGCATTCATTTTTTATCCATCAGTTACTGTATACTGAAGCCAGGTTCAGCTGTTTTCCCTGCTCAGGGTCTCCTTGGGCTAAAATCAGTGTCAGTCTGTCTACACTCATCTTGAGGAATGTCTGGGGGAGACTCCAGTGCCTAACTTATACAGGTTATTGTCAGAATTCAGTTCCTTGCATCTGTAAAACTGAGTCCCTGTTTTCTTACTGACTATTGTTCTCTTACTGACTTAGTTGCTGGCTCTCAGCAACTAGTGTTTGTTCTTATGTTCTAGTCCTGAGGCCATGTAACATGGCAGCTTACATCTTCAATGGCAGCAGGAGAATCTTTCTCCAATTTTCTCTACAATAGTCTTTCATAAGATAATGCAATCAAAGAAGCAACAACCCTACTTTTTTTATATAACGTGAATTAATCAAGGGAGTAATTATCCCATCAAATTCACTGGTTGTACCTATATCTAAGGGTAGAGGATTAAAATTTGTGTATACCAAGGATTGAGAAACTTGGGGACCATCTTAATTCTGACACAATATTCCCTAAGAATTAGAACTAAGTTGCAGCACCTATGCTGCCTGTCATAAAGAGTTTTTATAAAACTAATTGATATGTATTATTGCTTCAATAATAAACAAATATCACATGGAAAAAAACTGAGAAATTGAAACAGACCCATATACTTGACTACTATTTGGTTTAAAGATGATAATGTAATGCACTAGAGAAGAAAAAGTGATACTTTCAATAAAAAGTGCTATGTGATTTGGGTAGTAACCTTGGGAAAAAATGAAAACCTAAATCTTTACCTCCTGTCTAATATACAAACATTAATTTCACTGAAAAGCAATAATTTTTAGATGATATTTTCAGGACCTTGTTTAAGCAAAGATATTTTGGAAATGAAAGAAATTAGTCATGAAAATTGATAAATTTGTTTATAATTAATAATTTATATTTTTCAGAGATACCATTGCAAAGTTAAAATACAATATACAAATTAAGAAAAGTAATTGCTATATATTTGACAATTTTTATACATAATATATTATAAATTTTTACAAACCAAAAAGAAGACACAGTTATCTCCATTTTAAAATATGGATGATAGATGTCTAGGGTGTAACATACTACTTAAGTAGCCAATAAAAATGAAAGTTTGTTTAACCTAATTACCAGAAATATACTTATACTAATTATGAGTAATTCAAGATATTGACCACTAAGCATTGACAACAGTGTCTAAAATTGAAAACACAGAAACAACAACAACAACAACAAAAGATTTGGACAGTATATAGAATAACTGGAAATCTCATAAATTACTATTAGTAATGTGCTTTGATAGGAAGCTCTTTAGAGGAAAGTATGGTTGTGTTTACAAAAATTCATCATATTCATAGCCTAGTATTTGGACATAGTGTTTCTAGGAATTTTCTCTCATATATACATGAAAAGTTATTGAGAAGAATATTTACAGCAGTTTAATTGCATTAGACCCAATCTGCAAACAACTCAATTGCTTATCAACAACAGAATGGATAGTAAGACTCTATTCTAGTACATGATAGAATGCTAAAGAGCAGTAAGAGTGCATGAAATGCTATAGTCAAAAAGAAGGATAAATCTTACAGATATTGAGTGAAACTACATGCAAGAGAGTGTATTATTCTCTTGTTCATTTTATATAATTGATAAAACAATTATCTAGTTATGATAGAATTTATGATTGAAGTTATTCTTGCCAATGGTGGAAAAGAAACTGAGAAGGTCATATAGGGACTTCTGTATGCTGAGAGGTTTGGATCACTTGTCCCTGAGTATATGCAGATTGTGGGAATTGAATTGAACTGTGAGAAGATGGCAGATTAGAGGAAGAATGTACTCCCCAGCAGTTCTTAGCTAAAGATTTGAAAAGCAGGAAGAATGCTCCTCAGTGAGGTGGGTAACTAAGGAGTTCACTGAAATTCAATACTGGACAGCAAAATAATTATAGAGATACAGAAAGAAAGACAGACACTTTGAGAATATTATAAGAAATTATAGAGACAAGACAGCTTGGCTGGCTACAGCATCAGTACTGCATGGAGAGGGAGCATAGGCAGAGAGAGAGGAAAGTGAAGCATGTAAAATTGGCTTGGAGAATCTGTAGAAAAGAAAGATTGATCTTAACTGACCCAGTGGAGACGGGAGAAGTTGCTGAGTGAAAACCTGTCATAATTGCTTAGCTGAGGGGTGGACAGTCTGACTGGAATCAGAGTTGCAATGGCAGGAACCATTTTCAAGTGACTACAGCAGTCAACAGAGACTTCAGATCAGGAATTCCTAAAGGAAATTGCCAGTCCGACCTAGCAGTTGACTATTTTTGGAGTCCAGAGTGTACCTTGAACAGTGTAATTGAAACAGTCACAGGGAGAATTGTTCCTAGACAAGCGAGGTGGTTCACACCTGTAATCCCAGCAGCTCTGGAGGCTGATGTAGGAGGATCACAAGTTGAAATTCAGCCTCAGCGACTTAGGGAGGCCTTAAGCAACTTAGTAAGATCCTGTCCCTAAATAAATAAAAAAGACTGGGGATGTAGCTCAGTGGTTAAGTTCCCGTGGGTTCAATGTTAAAAAAAAAAAAAGAGAAGAGAGAGAGAATTGTTCTTATGGTGATCCAGGCTCAGAATACTGAGGAAAGAGAGTGCCCTATGTTTCTGTCTTCCCATACAAACAACTGAGAAGATATCAGTCATCATCCAGATAAGCACTTTTGTATTCCAAGGGGAGGTTTACATTTCTCATCTAAAAGTAGAGTTTGGGGGAGGTCCCCGATACCCACACATCCAGCAGAAATTGGCATATACCCAGCAGTAGGTAGTGGGGATCAAATCTCAAATATCTACCTATAGGGTTCCAAAGGTGAGCCAAGACTAAACCTCATGTACTATAACTTCCAGTTTAGAATTCTGCATCAGCCCAAATATGGAAATACATTATATGTCAGTACTTCCCTGTTCGAACCATCCTACACTGTGAGATGAAAGCAGAGAGCTAATAAAATCAGTTCTGGCTCCTGGTCACAACTGGTGACAGCTTGGTGAGAAAAAGAAAGAAGTAGGACTTAACAGTTCCTAGCCCTTGACCCAGGGATCATAGACCCTCCCCAATCAATCAATCAATAAAAGGAAAGGCACAACAACACAAAGAATAAACATTCACTCTTGCTGATAGTTTTGAACACCTCAGTGGAAACAAGACTTTTATTTCTATTTAAGAATTATTTTCTATCCCTCCCCCCTTTTCCTCTTCCTAAGTTTTTAAATTTTATTTTATTTTAATTAATTTATTTTACCTTTTTCCATTCTGCATGATTTTGTAAATGTGTGCGTTCTCACTGTGCAGATAGGGTTGAATTCATATACTTTTTCTTTCATTTTAATTGCACTCTTCTTTATCCAGTTATTATTTAGCCTTGGTTTGACTTTGGTGCAGTAAATTTTTGTATGAGTGATTTTTTTAATCTTATATTTGTTTGTACCTTGCTTTTTGTTCCTCTGATTACCTCTTCTTTACTCTCTTTCTACATTAATAGCCAAAATATTCTCTTCCCTCTTTCTCACTTTATTACTTTTCATTATTTTTTACTCCTCCATCTTTAGAGCTATCATCTGCTATTTCCTGCCTTTCCTTTCTTCATTTTTTGAATATTTCAAAGTTTCTCTTACTTACCTAGCATATTTTTTCTTCACTTAAGTAATTGTAATTGCACTGATAAAATCATATAGTTAGTATAATTTTTATCTCTTTCATGTTGTTGTGATTATTTAATATAGTGAAAGACATAGTAGACACCTGCTGTTCAATGACTGATCTAGTTCATGGTTATTTATTGTTGGTGCTGCTGTTAAATTCTGACCCACAAATTCCTCTTCAGTTAGTAATTAGTGTTATATATGTCAATGCAGACACAAGACAGTTATTTTAAGGTTTATTTTAAGGTTGTTAACATTGTTGTTATTCTTTGTTCTCCCTTTCTCCAAGAGGGAGTGAGAAGTGATTGGGAAAATTTGAGTTCACAGAATAGAGATCCTACTGCTGAACAACACTCAAAAATTAGTCAAGTAATAACAAATATTGCTCCACATACAATCTAGTCCCACTCAAGCCTCAAAAACACTTCAATACAAAGAATGGGGAGACAAAATCCCCAAACCAACAATTGGGTCCCAAGTAGGAACAACTAGAGGGGGATTTCAGGTTTTATTCCTGGACATCTACTCATATGACACAGAGAAGAGTTCCTACAACAATAAAAAAATAACTATACACCAAAGGACACATGTATGAAAAAGAAAGATAAATCCATTTCAAGTGTTGTGAATGTCAAATAAATCTGAAAACATACGGGGAAAAAGGAAAACAAATCCCCCCGCCAATTTACAATCAATTAACAAAGGAACACACAGATATGGAAGTGGATTAAATTCCAGGGAAAGACTACAAAAACTGATTATTAAAATGTTCAGTGATCTAAAAGAGGATCTAAGGAAAAATTAAGAGAGCAAATACAGGAGAAGAAAGACCATTCCAATAAAGAAATAGACATAATGAAAAGAAACCAATAAGAACTCCTAGAAATGAAGGATACAATGAGTCAAATTAATAATTCACTTCAAAATATCACCAACAGAAAGATTGCATAGCAAATATAACTTCAGACCTTGAAAAAAGAGCTTCAGACCTTGAAGACAGGGTATATGAACTTGAATACTCAGTATGAAATAAAGAAAACAAAAAGAGACCATAATCAGAATATACAAGATCTTGGGGACAAAATTAAGAGAACACACCTAAGTGTCACTGCGATAGAAGACAACACAAAGATACAGGCTAAAGTCATTAAGAACATCTTCAGTGAGATAATAGCAGAAAACTTTTCCCATGTTAGAAATGAGATAGACATTCACATACAGCATGGATATAGAACCCCCATATAGATAAGATAATAAAAGAACAATTTCAGACCATATCATAAACAAAATGTATAACATAGAAAATAAGAAAAGAATATTGAAAACTGCAAGAGAAAAGTGTCAGATTACATTCAGAGGCAAATCAGTAAGAGTCACTTCTGACTTCTCAGACCAAATGGAGGAAAGCCTGGAATGAGATATTCCATGCTCTAAAAGAAGATAATTGCAAATCAAAATTGCTATATTCAGAGCTATATTTTATAATTGAAGATAAATAGAAACTTTCCATTAAAAGGTAAACAACAAATTCATGACCACTAAGCCTATACTACAAGGCATATTTAAAAATATATTACACTCAGAAAAACTCAGAAACAAATACCAAAGCACCCAAATAGATGATGCTCACCAGACAAGCAACTAACGAAATGAAAATCAAGACAAATTAAACGTGGCAAACAAACCAAAATGGCAGGAAAAGACAAAAACATATCCATAATAACACTGTATGTAAATAATCTCAACTCCAAAATTAAAAGACATAGATTGTCAGAATGGAATAAAAATCAAGATCCAAGTATGTTATGTTAGTAAGAAACTCTTCTCATAGGCAAAGACAACAGTTGAAGGTAAAAGGATGGAAAAAAACCATTCCATGCAAATGGAGTCAGAAAACAAGCAGGATTAGCTATTTTCATCTGACAAAGCAGATTTCAAGCAAAATTTAATCTGAAGAGACAAATAAGGAGGAAAATGCATACTAGTAAATGGATCAATGAAACAATAAGATATAACAATAGTACATATTTATACCCCAATTTTCAGTGCACCTAATTACATTAAAAAACCAACTAAAGAAATGAACAAACAAAAAAAATACTTCTTGACATTAAATTGCAGACAAACCTCAAAACAACAATACTGACTGATTATAACATACCCTTACCACCAATAGATAAGTCATCCAAACATAAAATCAATAAAGATATTTCTGACCTAAGTAATACTGTAAAATAAATAGACCTAACATACAGCTACAGAATATTTAACATCCTAACAGCTAAATTCACTTTCTTCTCAACAGCTCATGGAAACTTTTCCAAGATAGGAATTATTCTAATTCATATTTTAAGTCTTAGCAAATAACAAAAAATTGATACAATCCCGTGTATCCTATTTTATTATAATAGAATGAAACTAGAAATCATCTTCAAGAAAAATAATAGAAGCCACATAAACCAATGGGGATTTAGCAATAGTCTTTAAATGATGAATGAATTATAGAAGAAATAAGAGAAAAAGTAAAAAATTCTTAGAAACAAATGAGAAATGAGATAGAGCATATCAGTATCTCTGGGACAGTATGAAAGTGGTTTAAAGAGGAAAGTTCAGAACATTGAGAGCCTACATTTAAAAAAGAAATAAACAGAAAGACTGCAAATAAATAATCTAGTATGCCACCCCAAAGTCTTAGAAAATGGATAGCAAAATAGCTCCGAAGTCAGTAGAAGACAGGATGTAATTAAAATCTGGTCCAAAATTAATAAAATTGAGAATTTAAAAAAGTGCACAATATCAGTGCAACAAAGGTGACCTTTTGAACAGATAAACAGGTTTTGGCTATCCAAATTAGCCCAAAGAAAGAGAAAGACCCACATAAATAAACCCAGAGATGAAAAAGGAAATATCACCATAAACACTTCTGAAGTACAGAAGATTATTAGAAACTATTTAAAAACTTTATACTCCAATAAACTAGAAAATCTAGAAGATATTGACAAATTTCTAGACACATATAACTTGCCCAAATTGAACTAGAAACATATAGAAAACGTAAATGGACAAATATCAAACAATTAATTTGAAACAGCATTTAAAGCCTTCCAACAAAAAAAAGCCTAAGACCAGATGGATTCTCAGGTGAGTTCTACCAGAATTTTAAAGAAAAATGTAACACCAGTCTTTCTCAAATTATTCCATGAAATTGAAAGGGAGGGAGCATGACCAAATTTGTTCTTTGAAGTCAGTATAACCCTGATACCAAAATTAGACAAAGATATATCAAGGAAATAAAAGTTACAGACCACTATCCCTGATGAACATAGATGAAAAATCCTTAATAAAATATTAGCACATCACATTCAAAAACACATCAAGAAGATAGTATACAATGAGCAAATGGGTTTTATCCCAGAGATGCAATGTTGATTCAACATATGCAAATCAATAAATATAATTCACCACACAAATGGAGTTAAGGACAAGAATCAAATTATAATCGCAATGCAGAAAAGGTCTTCAATAAAATGTAGCAATGATTCATGTTAAAAATGCTCAAGAAACTAGAGATAGAAAGATCTTATCTCAATATTATATGCATTTCATTTAGAAAACCCAAAGCCAACAATCATCACACCAAAAGGATAAAAACTGAGAAAATTCCCTTTCGAATCAAGAATGAGACAAAGATGTCCACTTTCACCACTCCTATTTAATATATTCTTTGAAATTCTAGTGAGAGCAGTGAGGCAAAATAAGAACATTAAAGGGATACAAATAGGAAAAGAAGTCAAATTATCTCTGTTTGCTGATGACATGGTTTTATAACTAGAAACCCCAGAAATTCCACCAGAAGATTTCTAGAGATGATAAATTCATCAAAGTAGCAGAATACAAGATCAACATTCATAAATCTGTGGCTTTCCTACTCTTTTGAGAAAGAAATCAGGAAAATAATTCCATTCAAATAACCTAAAAAATACTCAGAATTAATCTAACCATGATGGGAACAAAACTTTACAATGAAAACTATAGTACACTGAAGAAAGAAATTGAAGAAGAAGTTAGAGTATGGAAAGACCTCCATGTTCATGGATGGACACAATTGGTATTGTCAAATGGTCATACTACCAAAAATGTTATACTTACTCAATGCAATCCCAAATCAAAATACTATGACATTCTTTACAGAACTAGAAGAAAAGTCCTAAAATTAATTTCAAAGAATAAGAGACTTAGAATGATAAAAGCAATCTTGAGCAAGAAGAGCAATGCTGGAGGCCATGGTACCAGACCTGAAATTATACTACAGAGTTAAGTTTAGAAACAAAACAAAACAAAGCAAACAAAACATGGTATTAACATCAACATAGACATGAAGAACAATGGAAAAGAACAAAAGACACACAGACCAGCATACATATGTATAGCCCATCCGATGCTTGACAAAGTTGCCAAAATATATGCTGAAGAAAAGATAGGTTTTTTTTAGTAAATGGTGCTAGGAAAACCAGATGTCCATATGTAGACAAATGAAGCTAGATTGCTGTCTTTCACCCTGCTCAAAAGTCAAATCAAATTTGACCAAATACTTAGGAATTAGACCAGAAACTCTGTAACTACTAGAAGAAAATAAGTTCAACACTACAAAGTACTGGCACAGGCATCAACTTCCTTAACAAGACTCCTAAAGCAGAAGAAATAAAACCAAGATCAGTAAGTGTGATGCCATCCAATTAAAAACTTCTGCACAGAAAACAATTAAGAACATGAAGAGACAGCCTAGAGAATGGGAGATGTTTGTGGCTTGCTCCTCAAATTAGGGATTAATATCCAGAATATATAAACTAAAAAATCAAAAGCAACAGTTAATAAGTGGGCAGAAAAACTAAAGATACCTCTCAAAAGAAGAAACAATAAATACATGAAAAAATATTCAACATCTCTAGAAGTCAGGGAGATACAAATCAAAACTACATTGAGATTTTATCTCACTTTAGTCAGAATGGCAATTATCAAGAACACAAATAAATGCTGATGAGGATGTTGGGGAGAAGGTCCTCTTGCACATTGTTGGTAGTTCTATCACTTAGTAAAACCACTCTTGTAAACAGTGTGGAGATTCCTCAAAAACTAAGACTGAAACCACCAGATGATCGAGCTACCCTATTCCTTCATATATGTCCAGAAGATCTAAAAGTGGCATACTACAGTGACACAGCTACATCAACGTTTATTATAAAAACCAAACTATGGAGCCAACCTTGGTGCACTCACCAGACAAATGGATAAAGAAATTGTGGAGCATATATAAATAAATATATATATATATATATACACACACACACACACACCAACAATGGAGTTTTACTCAGTCATAAAGAAGAATAAAATAATGATGTTTGCAGGTAAATGGGTGGAAATGGAGAACATGCTAAGTAAAGAAAGCTGGACTCAGAAAATCAAGAGTCAAATTCTCTCTTTCATATATGGAAGTTAGAGCAAAGTAAGGAGGAATATAGGAGAGAGATTGGATATCACAAAGATAGATGATCTGTGAAGTAGAAGGAAGTGATTGATGGGAGGGAGCAGGGGACGAAGAGGGGATGGGGACTAAAGGGGTGTAAATTAAATTCCATGCATGTATGATTATGTCAAAATGAGCACAGGTATTATGTACAAATATAATGAACCAAAAATAAAAATATATATTGAACTTTACTTTTGTGATTTGTGTACTTCTCTTTACAATTTATATATATATATATATAAATATATATATTATATACATATAAATATATATATTATATATATATATTTACTTTGTATTTTAATAATTAAGTTTGAACTTTTAAAAAGTGGGGTTTAAATAATTTGACCTAATGTTCAATTTACCTTAGATTTACATGTTTTAAAAGTATACATAGCAGTACATTTTAACAGTAATTTTTAAAATAACTTTCCTGTTTGTGTACTTGTTTGTACTTCAAATACTGAAATCAAGCTATGCTGTTATAGGTAGAGTGGAGATGAGAGGCATTCTAGAGAGTAAATGATGTGACTACAATTTATTCAGTCTGGATCATGATAGAGGGAGGCTTCTTGTCAGCTTGAACTTTGATGCTGACAGTAATTTCAAGCAATTTACTCCCAGTTTTCCCAAAATGCACTGTACTTGTGGTCTCATGGGTTATTATAATACATTAATTTTATTCTTTTTCCCCAAGATGAAAGCAATGTATGCTTGAAAAATTTATCATGTCAATTTGTGTAATGCTTTATAACTCTCACATTGACTACATGCAAATTTAATTCAAATTGAGTTTTAAGTTAAAGTTGGGTTTAAGAATTTTATAATTCTGTTTTAGTTTTTCCATCAAGCAGACACATCTGCAATCAAGGTTTTGCATCAAATAGCCATGAAATCTAACTTGGGTAATAACTTTTTAGAAATATTGGTTTCTATTCTATGCTAGTCTAGCAGCTAAGAGATTACAAAAAAGGGATTTATTTCATTTCCCAGAACACACTTTTTCAATGTAGTCCACTCATGTTTGTTTCTGATACTTGTGATAAATAAGCTTTGTACTTCAGTGAATTCATTTTTAGAAACTTTTTCTCTGCTTCTAAGGATAAAAATTTCTCTGGGTGTTATAGAATTTACAGAGTTCACATGCCTTTCTTCCATAATATGCAGAGGAGTCCAGAAAAACAGAGAGTGATCTACTTAAGTAGAAAAGAGGAAAATTATGCTATTGGATTTTTACTTCGCGTAAGATTAGTCATGACACTTTAAGGATTCATAAAATCAGTCTAGCAAATTGCATTTTTAAAAAAGAGTAAATAAATGAGTAGAAATGATGAGATGCATCACATGTAATCACTGAGGATTTTTATGTGGAAAATTTTTTTCTTACACACACACAGATAGTTAAATGCACATGTTTGTGTACCTGGCTGCTTTTCAAAACATAAATTTTATTGAAAGTCATCATCTAAAAAGTTGTAAAAGCACCACATTACCTGCATAAGGAATAGCACATGTAAAACAGAGATATAAATCAAGATACTGTATTCAAATAACTAGTTAGATTGATTTGTTTGGACTGTAGAGTATGTTGTGTGAGGAAGGGAATAAATGTAGAGAAGATGTACCTAGAAGCCCCCATAATATAATGTTTTAAGTGGTCCATAATTAATTTAGATTTTTGAAATTTGTTTTTATCTGTAGGACATGATGCTTCTGCTGCCTTAATATAGACCACTCTTGAACTATACATATAAGCTCAATTTTAACAGTATGATGATGCTGAGGAAAAGTGATCTTTTTATTGTTTATGCATCATTCTAGGTACCAAAGGATTTGAGAGCAAGGTAATAGAATACTTTTTTAGTCCTCGGTGCTCCCAGGGAGAGATCAATATATGTTAGGGACCACTGTTATTTCTCAGATAGACTGAGACATGAGCAGGGTGTGGAGCTTAATCCTTAAGATCCAAAGCAGTTTTCCTGAAGTGGATGAGATTCATCTAGAGGAAGGAGAATACTTTGAAGTGGTTTAGGAGTGCTATGGTGTGGATATGGTTTGAGTGTCCCCCAGGATTACTTGTGTTGGAATTTAGTCTCCATTGTGAGAAAGAAAGAAGATAGAAGCTGGAAACTTAGACTATAGTATTTAAAGGTGGGCCTTTAGTGTTTGTGATTAGACACCATCATTATAGTGGAGACTCCATGCTTAAATCCTGTTGGCTTTATAAGAAAGAGACCAGAAGACACATGTGTGAACAGGTACGCTCTCTCTTTTGTCCTGTGCTGCCTTGGGATTCTGCCAGCATGAAGGTCATCACCAGATATAGCCTTTCAATCTAGCCTCTCTAGAACTGTAAGAAAAGCAAAACCAAACCAAACCCTCTTTTCTTTATAAAATAGTCTTTCTCAGGTATTTATTTATAGTAACAAAAAGTGGATTAATACAAGGAGCACATGGTTGATGAGATTGGGTGATTAAAGATGTCTTATGATGCCATTTCCATTTGATTTTGATCCAGTCTTCAGAAGACTTTGAATCAAAGTATTATATTATGAAGACTATATAAAGTTGAAGAAAACGTTCACCGCTCATATAGAAGGTTATAAGAAACTAAGGCCGTATTTTATCTTATGAAATGAATTTTAAATATATTTTAGCTTGATAGGTAAAAAGATTGCACCTATTGAATCAAAATAAAGAATTTTGACAAAAATTTTTATGTCAGCATTGAGTAGATATACAATTGAGGATAACAGGAAGAGTTGCCTTATGAGGCAGCAGCAGAAATGACATCTAAGATGAGGTGACAAGATGAAATGACCATCGAAAGCCTTGGTTATGGTCACAAGAAATTGCATAGAGAAGGAATCAGGGAAGCTTGTGGAAATGGAATCAGTATTCATTCATTTATTTGTCAGTCATTTGTGGCACACAGCATAATTATGTGATATGTCTATCTCTTTATTATTAATATTAGTTAAGCCTTAATTTAGAAGAATCCCCCATTTGTTTTGTTTTTTAATTACTCCTGCTTAGCACCTGTGTAAATGTAATTAATAAAGCACATTATTATTCAGATGTAATCAAATATTCTGCACTAGAGCACACAATCCATTCTCTCTTGTCAAGTTTCTGCCTTGAAAAGTGTTCCATTCATTCACTAAGAGATGTTACTGTGCTATGATTTTAATCTGTACCCCAGAAGTTCATGTTAGAAGTTTAGTTGGGGTAGTGGGTATGATGATAGGAAGAACAGTAGAATGAATCAAACATTATCACTCTATGTGCACATATGACTACATGACCTGCATGTTTCTACATCATGTACAACCAGAATGAGAAATTGTACTCTATTTATGTATAATGATATACATTATACATAAATGTATAATTTTGTATATACAAAATTATGTATATACAAAATTTTAAAAATTTAAAAAATTTAAAAAAAAAGAAATTTAGTCTACAAATTCATATGTTGATGGTATTGAGAGATGGAACCTTTGGGAGATAATTAGGACCAGATGAGGTCATGAGGGTGATGTTCTAATAATGGGATAAGTGACTTTATAAGAAGAAGAAGAGAGTTATGGCCACATATGCCTTCTCTCTCAACATGTGATGTCCTGCACCACGTTCTAGCACAAGAAAATCTCACTAGATATAACCCCTTGCAAGTGAACTTCCCAACATGCAGAACTGTGAGAAGTAAATTTCTTCACTTTATAAATTAATCCATCTATAGTATTGTCTTATAGCAATAGAAAATAGGCTAAGGCAAGCTGCATTGTATTACACCTAAATATAAACTATTCAGTTCTATTTATGTGAATAAAGTTCTGTTTTGTGCCTTTCACTGTATGCATTTAAATTTTCATTGTATTAATAGGAGTTACCTATATGAAGAAGTGAAATTTTTACCTTTTGATGTCGAAGGCATCAGTCTCTCTTCTCTATCTCTCTGTATGGTACTGGCATACTTGATGATCTTAAGGACACACTCAAACACATTCTCATACACATAAATATATTTTTGCTTGATAGGAAGGCTATTGAACTGGAATATCTAAGACCAGGAGAAGAGGTGAAGTGACTTCAATCCATCCATTCTTCATTTACCCATCATCTATCCTACACATTCTTGTCATATCTGCAAACATTTCCTGGACTGAAATACAAAAAATCAGGAGCTTTATTATATGATAGGAGCAGATACAATTTTCTGGAATATCAAAAAGGAAATTCCTTGACTTATGTTGTATATATTTTATTCTTTTATAACCATTTCATACTGTATCATAGAGCACAAATTTAGATTGAATCACCCTATCATCCTTTTCATTTAAGATCTGTTTTTTTCTACTTTTTGATCTTCCATTTGAATCCCTTCTTTTCTTTTCACTATATTCACACATTATCACAAATTAAAAGCTTTTCTCCCTATCTTCTATCTCTACCTTGATTTATACATATACATACAAGCAATATTTAATGTTTTATTGAATGTATTATATATAATGTGTGTGTGGGTATTACATATTCTACTACAACTTTTACTCAGCAATTTTTACTTGCCAACTAGTAGCCTGAAGAGCAGAGAGAATATTGGGAAGTATTTAATTGTGACCAGAAGGTTTTAAGCCTCTCCTAATTCCAGGATACCTTCTAAAAACTTATATAAGAAATATAGCTCCTGCTCCCCGTAAAGGATATTTCTGTACCAATACCCCTTTGGTGATGTGGCTTTTATGATAATCCCTTCAAAAATGGAGTTTACCTCTCAAACCATTTAATTGGAATTTGACCTGTAACTTGCTTTAACTAATTAAACATTAGCAAATGGGACATAAGCAGACAGTTGAAGAATGTTAGAGCATTGGGCATTGGCTTCTCTTGCTGCTTTTGGAACTCAGGCTAAAGGAGGAAAGTTGAGTTAGTTTTCTTAGTACTGGACAGAGGGCTGAATTGCCTAAGTCACTCTAACCTAACATCGGATGTGTGAATGAGGTCATCCAGAATCAATGGTCCTCAGGCAACTTAGCAGCTGTGAGACCAGCAGAGCCTCCAGGTGAACTCACTCAAAATTACCAACATACAGCACCAAGAGAAAATAAGTGAATGTGGGTTCAAGACATTATGTTTTGCAAAGGTATGCAGTAAAAACTAACCTTTTTTTATTCCTGTGATGTTGAGCTGTATTTTTATGATATTAGAATTTTTTATTGTTTTATTTTGCAATGTTATAACTGTTTTTAGATAGGAGACCATGGGCAGAAAGAACCTTTATAAAAATATAAAAGCCTTATTTTCATTTCAGTTGAGTAAGCTTGAAATAAAATTTATTTTGTTTTTGTATGGAAGACAGAAAAAAAAATTAGTCAACAAACAACAATATCTAAATATCTGGTCCAAGTCCTAAGATGGAATATTTGACCATTTATCTGACTCTGGACTACTAAGCAAAGAAATAAGAACTTGTAGATACTCTCTGTGAATAGAAAAGATAATATGAAGAAGAAGAGCATAAAAAACAGACAAGATTAGAGGGTAAATGGAGGGAGAGAAGGAGAGGATGATGAATTGAAGACAGAGAAAACGAAAAAGAGAGACTAGAAGAGGAAGTTACTGAACATCTGGATTAAACTTGGTAGGTATATAAACTGTCTTAGTCCTGCTGTAGCAAAATGTCACAGACTGGGAAACTCCGAAATGATAGAAGTTTATTTTTCTCCCAGCTCTCGAACCTCGTAAGCCCAAGATCAAAGTCCCAGCAGATTTGGTGTCTGATGAGGGCTGCAGTCTGCTTCCAAGATGGTGTCTTCTTGTTGTGTTTGTCCTCACATGGCCAAAGAGATGCAAGGCCCAGGTGGCTTCCCTGAGGCCTCTTACATAAGGTCATGAATCCCATTCACAGTGACAAAGCCCTAAGACCAAATGACTTCACAAAGGCCCCTCACCTCTAATTCCATTATCATGGAATTAAAGTTCTAATATAAATTTTGGAGAGACATTGAAGGGCACATGTGTAGAACAACCGTAAGACAAGTCAATGGGTTCCTTTATTTTGCTTTTTAAAATTTTTTTTATGTTACTGGGAATTGAGTTCACAAGCACTCTAGTACTGAACTGCATCTCCAGTCCTTTTTTCTATTTTGAGAAAGGGTCTTGTAAAGTTGTTGATATTGGCCTTGAACTTGCGATCTTCTAAAAACATAGCTAAGCAGAAAATTGACTTGAGGATATGATTAATATAAGTAACAATTACTCTGTATCTATATCTATGCACTTAAACATTATTCAATTACACTTTAATTACTTTTGTTTATTATAAATGTTAAAACTAAATTCATGTTTGTTATTGTTATTATTTTTGTTTAATAATAAAAGTGACCGAAGACTGCATTTTTCTCTAAGTACAGTTTTGGGGAAAAGTCTTTGGCAGGTTTTGTTCCTTTTACATCCTTAAAAACTGCAATTTAAAATTTGATTTATACTTTTAATTTGAAGCTTAGTCAATGTATTATTATAGTTTCTTATTTAATAATAAAATCATTATGTATTATGTTTTTCTCTGCAAGTGTAGTATTGAAAAAAAAACTGCAAAACTTGAAGTTTTGTTCACATTATTGTTTATCTTTAAATATTCTATAATTAAAGTATGTATTTACTCATCAATCTGGATATGAGGTGAATTTTTCCCCAAATGATTTTCTTTTATTTCTTTATACTGCTGTTATTAATTTTTTTGCCTAAATTACTTTTTGTTTTTGAAATTGTTCAATCTTATATAAATATTCCCCAAGACCAGAAAAATACCACTATTTCTTAGACAGAGTTTGATATTTTATGTAATGAAACATATTAACTTTTAATCACATAACATAATTTTTAGTAATTTTTGCTGCTTAATCTATAACATTCTAAAATATTTGTTATGCACACTATTGCTTCAGAACTATAATTTTCCCTGTATTTGTTTGTGACTTATCTGTGTATCTGTAGGAAAGTACATAGGCACTAACCTATGGATTGACTGATCCTTCTGCTGATTTATTATTTTGAAAGCTTTCTGGTTACTAGCAGTTACAAATTCATTGTAGACTAACTGCTCCATAGAAATTTTATCTTGAATCAGGAACTGATACTATAATTATTTTTCTTTTGTATAACATCTCATGAAATTGACTAGCTATTCTCAAACTTTTAAGATTATAAAAAATTATTTCATTTTAACATTACATGAGTGCCTGTGTACACACGTATTTGCATCTATCCCTGTGCTTTTTAGCAATTATATAGTGTTTAATAAGCACATTGAGGTTTCTTTTTTACTACATATAAGAATTCACTTTTAAGCATTAATATCACTCATCTACATTTATTTTTTAAAATAATACCATTAGTTTCATCACATTTTTATCAAGAATCACTAGTAGATGCTGTTTTCTACTAGGTATTTGAGAAAGTCCAAGGTTTTCTATTAAATGCTACAGAAAAGGACTTTCAGTCATGGTAGAATTATGCTGAAGAAATTCTATAAGCAAACACAGGGTTAAGAGTCGGGAGGGGTGGTAGGTGGGGGTAGTCCTTTATTCATCCGGCCGTATTCATTCATCCAGTAGTGGTTCAAGGCAAGGACCCTGCCATCAAAGAACTCACTTTCTAGTGCAGATGCACTTAAAGTTCAACTTAAAGGAATAACATAAAATTGCATTTCTATGCAGGCACACTACTGCGTTTAACCTAGTGACTAACAGTTATATGACAACAAAAATGGTGTCTCTGGAGCTCGTTGGGAGATTCTTTACTAGCAAATCAAAGAAAGATGAGGTTTAGAGGAGACTCAAAATCTTCTCATCTAAGTTCTCAAGGTTGAGGGAAATTTGAGGAGAAGAAATACATAGTCAGGAACTAAGAAATATTATTGAACCTAATTTCTGTTTCAAGGGGCTGCCTAACTTCTCTGTGTATTTGAATTTGTACAAGGATTGCAGGAAAACAGAGACAAATCTAGCACTGCCACAGAGAGCAGGACCTGGGGGAGACAGGAGGCTGCATCTCCTTCTCCAGGACAATACTCTGCAAGGGCAAATGCAAATCTAAAACTGAAACAGATAGACAAAACACAACAGAATTTCTCCTGGTGCAAAAAGGAAGAAGGATCCCTTTTTTTTTTAAGAGCATTTACTTTAGAAAATTTCTAAATATAAAGACTTTCTGTTCCCTTTTGAGATGTATATAAAACCACTTAAAAGACTACAAAAACTTTTTGTCGGGTTTACATTCCATGGATGTTTTTCTCAAGGTTCTGGGAACATCTCTCTTTGAAATGTAAACATCAAGGAAGATAGTAACCCATCTCCCTAACCTCATGGAGTTGAACTTAGGCCTCTGGCTCCACATTGTAACTACCTATCTTCACAGAGATCTGAGAAGTTTTATGGTTCCTTTGGATAAAGTCAATTAGCAAACACAAATGACCACCCCAGATTGCCAGTTCAGTCTAAGATTAAT
Source organism: Sciurus carolinensis (assembly GCF_902686445.1). Lineage (NCBI taxonomy): Eukaryota > Metazoa > Chordata > Mammalia > Rodentia > Sciuridae > Sciurus > Sciurus carolinensis. Next base: position 141,444,045 of record NC_062214.1, read on the forward strand.
TGTATGTGACCAAGACCGCCTCCTACTTGATGACTGGTTATTTATCTTAAGACCATGAATGTGATGATTTGTATCTGCTTGGTTAAAAAGTTAGAATTTCTTTCTTTAATGAGTTACCCTTGATGCACATTACATTCTGGTTTAATGCTTATTTAGTAATAAAACTATTTTCTTTCTCCTCTGCTGTGGTGGAGGTTTTCTGGATTGGCAGGAGATTTTGATTAAGGTTATATTTTTCCCAACAAATCCCAATCAGTCTTTTTAGTGTGTGGTAATAGGCAGTTCAACAAATTCCAGTCAAGTGCTTCCAAAAGTCAGTTTAGGATCTGGAAAATGGTCTGCAATGCCTAATTTGCTTTTAGGGTAGCCAAGAATTGGTGAAGTTGTTTGGCCATTTGACCATGTTCTGCAGACCTCTGATGTGTGTGAAAATCATATGAGGCTTTAGTATCTGAGACAGTTTAGTGCTTGCTTGCTTCTTTGGTAGTAAGGAGAGAGCATGTGGCTATTGTCTATAAGCAATTATTTCTTCCCCTATTAGAGAGAAAAGCCTTTGTGTTAGAGAAGACTAAACAGTAATAGTCCATGCTTGCTCTTGAGGAGACGCTTATTCCTCAACTTAAAGGTCTAAGTGGAGAAAGAATTGTAAGCAGTCAGCCAAACTGAATTTTAGTACCTACAAAATAACTAAGAGAATTTTATTTTTACCCTGCTAATAAAAGAAGAAAAGAAAGGGCTACTCTGTTGAAAATGGAAGGCAAGTTGGGTAGAAAGTATACATGTTGATATTTAATATATTTTAGGATCTAACAGTCTTTATTTCTCCTTAGCCGAAAGTGGAGAGAGATGAGTCTTTTGAGAAGTACCATGAGAGTGAAAAACACGTTTTTTACTCTGTGGTTGTGAACACACTGAGGATCTACCATCTAGAATTAGGAATAAAACAGGCACATAGAGGAGATGTCAAATCCTTAGGCTTCATTGACTAGTGACATTCCAGTTGGAGTCTAGGATTAGGTGGGGGGCTTCAGACATGAGCATCCTGTGACACAGGACCTGAGGTCACTCCCCACTACCTCAGCTTCTTTTCTATGAATGCTGAAGTTTTCAGCACCTGAAGATAGGGACTTTGCCTTAATTTTAGCAGGCACAACCACCCAAAATCATAGCATAAAACTTATATACACACTCTTATTAGATCTAAGAAAAGCAGAAAAAGCAAACCTTGTATTGTGCTTTCCAGTGAGAATATTTTCAAAGTTAAGAAAGTAAACAACAGTGGATTTCAAATGACGTGACTTTTTAAGAAAAATTCTGGCATCAGCATAAATTTCTTTTGAGAATTTCAGCTCCATTGTATGTGTGTGTCTTAAGTTGCTGTCAGGTGTCTCCTGAGCATATCAGTCTTTCCATAAATATCTTAACCTGTCTTTACCAGAAAGGGCAGCAACAATGCTCTAATACAACAACAACAACAAAGTGGATACATAAATAAATAAAAGGGCTACACATGAAAATAAGAGGATGTGGAATTTCCTTATCTCTTCATCTTGTCAGTTTTATCAGGCTGGCAGCAATATTCAGTGTAGGCCCATTATCTCTCATCTACATCTGAAAGTGTGCCAGAGCATTCTGCATAGAAATTAAGGTCGTGCTGTCAGTGACCCAACTGAATTGCAATGCACATCATTTTTATCTTGGTATAATAAGCTTTTCCCCCCCTAGTACTTCACAATGTGTTTAGTCTCATACTTTAGTTACAAGCAGCAGGAAATTACAATTGAACATAAGTATAACTTTGAGATTGACAAAATGGATTGGATTCTCTCAGGGGTCAGTGTAGGAAAACTTCCCATTCCTAATCAGTGTAAGGGACCTAGATCATGAAGCCAGCTATTATCTATTAAAATAACTGATGATAAAAAAAAAAAAAAAAAACCTGGGAAAGCAGAATGTGTCCAGCAAAAACAGGCAAGTGATGATAGACCTACTACATAGTTTTGCCATAACTTGTACAGCAAGCAACTGAATATCAACATGCATGTTCTAATGAGTAAAACTGTGCAAGTGGATAATAAGGAAATAGATATTAATAAAACAAATGTCAGCTGGGCACAGTGGTGAACACCTGTAATCCCAGCAACTCAGGCAGCCAAGGCAGGGGGAAAGCAAATTCAAGGTCAGCCTAGATAACTTAGTGAGACCCTGTCTCAAAATAAAACAAAAGGAGCTGTGCATGTAGCTCACTGATAAAGCACCCCTGCACTCAATCACCCGTACTAAAAGGAAAAAGAGAAGAAAAGCAGAGCAAACAAGAACAGGTGTTGTCAGGCTAAGGCCTGTGTGCTAAATCTGCCCCACTGCTTGTCTTTGCAAATGAAGGTTTTTTTGGAAAGATGCTACAGTCATAATTTAGGACTTCTCTATGATGCTATTTATGCCACAGCAGCAAAGTTGATTACTTGCAACAAAGATCTTACTCAAGGCTTGTGAAGACTATAATATTTACTGTCTGACCATTTATAAAAAAAAAAAAAAAGTTTGCCAATATCTGCTGTAGAGAATATTTTAATATATGTAGATCAAGAAAATAAGTTACAGATAAGTTCCTAAATGAATGTTTGCTTAATTAAATATGGGTATTCACATATTGAGAGCACCTTGTACATTTTACAAACTATCCTAGGTTCTCAACACATGTAATGATTAGATTCTGAATTATGCTAACATTTGATTATGTGAATAGAAAAACAGCATGCCAAAGCCATTCAAAAGTAGGAATTAGATAATATGTTTTAGAACAATTCAATAAATTATTGATATTTTAATTATAGAAGTAACACATGTGCATGTTAAAATGTCCAAACAGCAAATAAAGTAAAATTAAAAGTAGTATTTGTTTCCCCGACTCAGACCCACTCCCTAAGATAATTATTAATTTCTGTTTTTGTTTAGATAACTATACATTGCTAAAATTTTAAGTGCACTTACTTCTAAATTACTATCAATTAAACCGTTTTTATTATCTCCTTTTTGAAAAGGATTCTATAATAAAGCTACTCTTCTTTTCATATTCTCCCTTGGTCTCTTCTATTGTATGTCAAGTGTGTTAGTTTTACATGTTAAGTTATAATATTTTAAAATAAATGTGTCAAGATTTTATTGATATTGAGTTTTTTGATGTTTGCTAGTAACCATACTTAGCATGCATTTTGCTTTTAAGTTGGTGATGAAACTGAGAATCAATAAATAGATTAAAATACAATTATATAAATTTCATTCACTGAAGGAAGATTTTTTCCAGAATTGGGGTCCAGCTATAAACACCTATTTTGATTCATTAGTAATTTTTCATTTTTTTCCTCAGTCTCAAAATTCATGGATTCCTTTTCTTTTTTTGTTTTTTTTTTCAACTGTCTTCCAAGCAATTTAAAATTTATGCAAGTCTAAATAAATTTTTATTTTTCTATCAAATTTTATAGACAGATTTTTCAGGCAAAAAAAATCATAATTGCAATGTAATTTTTCTCTCAGAACTAACATTTCTAATGAATAGAAGTCTAGTGCTAATTTGAAGCTTATTCATTTGTAGGATGTTTTGTGTTTTCCATTAAAACTATTGAAAATGAAGTTTCATAGCATTTTACCTGGATAGAAGGTTCTTGGTCAGTTTTCCTGCTTAACCTATGTTAGCTTTTCAATTCAGGCATTTTGAAAGTTTTGAGAACTTTCTTCTCTTACATCTTCTCCACAGTCAACTGAAATGACCATCAGGGAGATATTGAACTTAGTGACCTGATGCTGGGTTCCTTACATATTAGTTTTTCTGTTACATTTTAAATTTATACATTTATGCTCTATGTTCTGGTAGAAATCTTTGAAGGTAAATATTGCTATTTGCTTCCAGTTTGTGACTGTTTTATATTTACTTCAGTAGTTATACATTAATTTCTTGTAATGTTTTGTTCTGTGATTGCTATGTTTCTCTTTGTAGGTAGTGCTTTTTTGGTGGATGCATTATCCTCTTAAATATCTCTGACATGAGTATCGAATGAATTGAGAGTTCATTTATCTTTCTTATCTCTAGGATGTAGTTCTGTTTGTTCATATTAGTCCTTCGCTATTTTTTTTAATAGTCAAGTAACTGTATTGATGAGTAGAAGTAGCTGGCCCTGTTTCATCTAGCAAAGAATAGGACTGATTTTTCAACAGACTTCTTCCATGAATCAGATAGTTGACCACATATCTGTGCGTGTGCACAAAGAATGTTAAATAGTTGGATTTCCTTTCAGCGATTTTTTGGGTAGGATATATAGTTTATAGAGGCACCCCACTATCCCCCTACTGGATGCTTTTATTTTGGTAGTGGAAATTATTTTATTCTTAGGTAGAATTTTATTTTCTTAGTAATTATATCTTTGCTCCCTTTGTTTAAATAAAAACTCTCCAGTATTAGATTTCTCATATTCTCCAGAAAAAAATATCTTTGAACCCTAGAGAGGGTAGTTGAAAGAGAGAATGGCCTGGTTGGCTCAATGTTTCTAGGCTCAGTTCTTATCTTCCTATTCCTCTGATAATGTACAACTGCTCTAAAATGTGTTAACTTTGATCTTGTAACATCTTCTAAGGCTTGGCTGCAAAGAATTTATCAGACTGTGGCTATCTTTGTTATTACAGTTCTTTAATCCAAAGTTTGGATTTGCTGCAGGCTTCCTTATTTTCAAATATGATTATAGTTTCTTTATATGTGTATGAAATATACATACATTTATGGGTATGGATATGTATGTATATCTATATATTTCTGAATTTCAATGAGACCTCAGGAAAGAGAGATGTAGAATATTTTTGGTGTGTCATTTTGAAAATAAAACTTGCAAAATTGATTTAAATCATCTCAAAGAATAGGCATAGGAAACATCAGATAACTGTGGATTTATTTCTCTACATTTTATAAGTGCTAATAACTAGTTCAGGAAGGAATGTTTTTACCTAGATATGGCTTGAAAATTCCAGAACTGCTATTATCTTAATTCAAATCATGTCTCTGTTATTCACTAGTTATGTGGCAAAATATAGGCACAGCATTGCTACTTACTTTAAAGTAAGGTTTCTACTAGTGCCAATCTTATCAGTTTGCTCTAAGAATTAAATATATTGATATATTAGTGTATAACATGGAACAAGTAAATAAGAATTTGCTATTATTGTTATTACAAATATCTAAAATAAGCTATTCTTACCTACAGATTATTAATTTTCAGAAGTATTTTAATGCAAGTATTAAGAAAGAGGTTGTATCAATAAAGAAATTTCTTATATTTGTAGTGTTTACTCTCTATCCTGTACAATATGGCAGCCAAACATGTTTATTTAATTTTATAATTAATTAAAATGAAAAGCTGATACAAATGCCAGATGCTGAGCCTGCACCTCCCTGCTCCTGTGCCCACACTGTGGCTCCCCAGCTCCTTTGGAGGCTGGTGCAGACATTTTGGATTATTCCTGAGGACGTGGCCACCATCATTGGAAGGGTAGCTCCCTTCTTGAGACACCTACAGGAGACTGGTGGCCCTTTGACAGGTACCTCTATTTATTCACTTACATGCTATACCTTCCCCATCCTCTTTGTTCACCACTAGAAATACTGTAAATAATAATCAAATTCATCCTGTTTATTACAATAATGTTAAAGTCTTTATAGGGCTATCTGGTTCAAGGCTACATTTTCTTTGTATTGGGTGATGCTAATATTGATCTCCCCCTCAAAGGAGATGTATCGGAAAACTACAGGATCACAATAAACCTGCAGTAGGGGAACATCAACCTCGGATCTGCTAGAGGGGAATATACAGAAACAATTGAAAAAAAAAGGGGAAGAAGATATCCCTAACAAACCAAGATGCTATTTTGATAGAATCCAATGACAGCATGGCAGTTGAAATGACAGAAAAGGAGTTTAGAATTTGCATAATTAAAATGATTCATGAAGCAAAAGATGAGATAAAAGAGCAAATGCAAGCAATGCATGATCATTCCAATAAACAGTTAAAAGAGCAAATGCAGGAAGAAAAGAACACTTTAATAAAGAGAGATTCTGGAAAAAAAAACAAACAAACAGAAATACTTGAAATGAAAGAAAAAATAAATGAAGTTAAAAACTCAATAGAAGTGTTGCCAACAGAATAGATCTCATGGAAGACAAAGTCTTGGACAATGATGAGAAAATATTTAATCTTGAAATAAAGTTGAACAAACTGAGAAGATGTTAAGAAGTCATGAACAGAACCTCCAAGAATTATGGGATATCATGAAAAGACCAAATTTAAGCATTATTGGGATTGAGGAAGGCACAGAGATGCAAACCAAAGGAATGAACAACCTCTTCAATGAAATAATATCAGAAAATTTCCCAAACCTGAAAAATGAAATGGAAAATCAAATACAAGAGGCTTATAGAACATGAGGTGAACAAAATTACAACAGATCTACACCAAGGCACATTAAAATGAAAATACCTCACATACAAAATAAGGATAGGATTTTAAAGACTGTGAGAGAAGAGTGTCAGATTACTTATAAGGGGAAACCAATACAGATATTAGCAGATTTTTCAACCCAGATTCTAAACGCAAGAATGGCCTAGAACAATATATTTCAAGCTCTGAAAGCACACAGATGCCAACCAAGAATTCTATATCCAGGAAAAACTAACATTCAGATTTGATGACAAAATAAAACCTTTCCACAACAAAAAAAAAGTTAAAAGAATTTACAAATAAAAAGCCCATACTACAGATCATTCTCAGCAAAATATTTCATGAGCAGGAAGTGAAAAACAACAGTGGAATACAGCAAAGGGATGAACTACCTAAAGGAAAAGCCAATCAAAGGAGAAACCAAGTCAAGCTTAAAATAAAAAATAGGCCAAAATTACTAGGAATGCAAATTATATCACAATAATAACCCTGAATGTTAATGACCTAAACTCAATAATCAGAAGACATAGACTGGTAGATTGGATTAAAAAGAAACACCCAACAATATGCTGCCTTCAAGAGACCCATCTCATAGAAAAAGACATCCACAGACTAAAGGTGAAAGGATGGGAAAAACATTCCATGCACATGGACTCAGTAAAAAAAGCAGGGGTCTCCATCCTCATATCAGATAAAGTGGACTTCAAACCTAAGTTAGTCAGAAGGACATTTCATACTGCTTAAGGGAAGCATAAATCAGCAAGACATAATAGATGCCCCAAACAATGGAGCATCTACATGCATCAAACAAACCCTTCTCAATTTTAAGAATCAAATAGACCAAAACACAGTAACAGTGGGGGAATTTAACACATCTCTCTCACCACTGAATAGATCCTCAAAAAACAAAAAACAAACCAAAAAAACTGAACAAAGAAACTATAGAACTAAATAATACAATCAATGGTATAGACTTAGTAGAATATTTACAGAGACTTTACAGAGTATTTCATCCATCATCTATGTGAATATACTTCCTTCTCAGCAGCTCAAGGATCCTTCTTCAAAAGAAACCACATGCTATACCACAAAGAAGCCATTAGTAAATACAAAAAATTAGAGATCCTACCTTCTATCCTATCAGACCATAATGGAATGCAATTAGAAACCAATGATAAAATAACGAACAAAAACTACTCCTACACCTGGAGACAAAATAATATGCTATTGAAAGATGCAATGATAACAGAAGTCATTAGGGAAGAAATAAAAAAAAATTAGAGATAAATAAGAACAATGACACAACATATCAAAATCTCTGGGACACTTTGAAAGCAATACCAAGAGGAAAGTTCATTGCATTGAGCTCATACATTAAAAAAATAAAAAGTCAACAACTAAATGACCTAACATTACATCTCAAAACCCTAGAAAAAAGAAGAACAGATCAACACTAAAAATAGTAGAAGAGAGGAAATAATTAAAATCAGAGTTGAAATCAATGAAATTGAAACAAGAGAATTCAAAAATATGACAAAACAAAAAGTTGGTTCTTTAAAAAAGTAAAAAAAAATTGATAAACCCTTAGCCACACTAACAAAGAGAGAGAGAAAACTCAAATTACTAGAATTTGTGATGAAAAAGGAAAGATCATGACAGATACTATTGAAATACATAATTAGAAACTACTTTGAAAATCTATACTCCAACAAAATGGAAACTATCGAAGACATTGACAAATTTTAGAGACATATGATCCTCCCAAACTGAATCAGGAAGATGTACAAAATATAAACAGAGCAATTTCAAGCACTGAAATAGAAGAAGGCATAAAAGCCTACCAACCAAGAAAAGCCCAGGACCAGATGGATTCTTAAGCGAATTCTACAAGACCTTTAAAGAAGAACTAATAACAATACTCCTTAAAGTATTCCAGGAAATAGAAAAGGAGGGAACCCTTTCAAATTCATTCTATGAAGTGAGTATCACTTTGATACGAAAAGCAGACAAAGACACATCAAGAAAAGAAAACGTTAGACCAATATCCCTGATGCAAATAGATGTAAAAATTCTTAACAAAATTCTAGCAAATTGCATACAAAAACATATTAAAAAGATAGTGCACCATGGTTGAGCAGGGTTTTTCCCAGAAATGCAAGTTTGGTTCAACACCCAAAAATCAATAAATGTAATTCATCACATCAATAGACTTAAAGTTAAGAATCATATGATTATTTCAATAGATAATGAGAAAGCATTTGATAAAATACAGCACCCTTCATGTTTAAAACACTAGAAAAAATAGAGAGTAGGAACATATCTCAACATTGTAAAGGCTATCTATGCTAAGCCCACAGGCAACATTATTCTTTTTTTTTTCCTTCTAAATATCTTGCAAATATTTTTTTTAATTTTAATATCATCAATATTTATTATTTATTATTTATTTTACTATTACTATTTCTATTTTATTTTATTTTTTTAATCTTTTTATTATATACAAATGGGATACATGTTGTTTATGTTGTTTCTCTGTACATGACGTGAAGGCATACCATTTGTGTAATCATAAATTTACATAGAGTAATGTTGTTTGATTCATTCTGTTATTTTTCCCTTACCCCCCACCCCTCCCACCCCTCCTTTTCCTCTATACAGTCCTTCCTTCCTCCATTCTTGCCCCCCTCCCTAACCCTAACTCTAATCCTAAAACTAACCCCTCCCACCCCCCCATTATGTGTCATCATCCACTTATTAGCGATATCATTCGTCCTTTGGTTTTTTCAGATTGGCTTATCTCACTTAGCATGATTTTCTCCAATTTCATCCATTTGCCTGCAAATGCCATAATTTTATCATTCTTTATGGCAGAGTAATATTCCATTGAATACATATATACCACAGTTTCTTTATCCATTCATCAACTGAAGGACATGTAGGTTCATTCCACAATCTGGCTATTGTGAATTGAGCAGCGATGAACATTGATGTGGCTGTATCTCTGTAGTATGCTGATTTTAAGTCCTTTGGGTATAGGCCAAGGAGTGGGATAGCTGGGTTAAATGGTGGTTCCATTCCAAGTTTCTAAGGAATCTCCACACTGCTTTCCAAAGTGGCTGCACTAATTTGCAGTCCTACCAGCAATGTATGAGTGTACCTTTCTCCCCACATCCTCGCCAACACCTGTTGTTGCTTGTATTCTTAATAATGGCCATTCTAATTCGTGTGAGATGGAATCTTAGGGTGGTTTTGATTTGCAATTCTCATATTACTAGAGATGTTGAACATTTTTCCATATGTTTGTTGATTGCTTGTAGATCTTCTTCTGTGAAGTGTCTATTCATTTCCTTAGCCCATTTGTCGATTGGATTATTTGCATTCTTGATGTAGAGTTTTTTGAGTTCTTTATAGATTCTGGAGATTAGTGCTCTATCTGAAGTATGATTGGCAAAGATTTTGTCCCATTCTGTAGGCTCTTTCTTCGCATTGCTGATAGTTTCCTTTGCTGAGAGAAAGCTTTTTAGTTTGAATCTGTCCCAGTTATTAATTCTTGCTTTTATTTCTTGTGCTATGGGAGTCCTGTTGAGGAAGTCTGGTCCTAAGCCGACATGTTGAAGCTCTGGACCTACTTTTCTTCTATAATCTGCAGGGTCTCTGGTCTGATTCCGAGGTCCTTAATCCATTTTGAGTTTCGTTTTGTGCATGGTGAGAGATATGGGTTTAGTTTCATTCTGTTGCGTATGGATTTCCAATTCTCCCAGCACCATTTGTTGAAAAGGCTATCTTTTCTCCATTGCATATTTTTGGCACCTTTTTCTAGTATGAGAAAATTGTATTTATTTGGGTTTGTGTCCGTGTCCTCTATTCTGTACCATTGATCTACCTTTCTATTTTGGTACCAATACCATGCTGTTTTTCTTACTATTGCTTTGTAGTAGAGTTGAAGATCTGGTATTGCGATACCCCCTGCTTCGCTCTTTCTACTAAGGATTGCTTTAGCTATTCTGGGTTTCTTATTCTTCCAGATGAATTTCATAATTGCTTGCTCTATTTCTGTAAGGTACGTCATTGGGATTTTAATTGGAATTGCATTGAATCTGTATAGCGCTTTTGGTAGTATGGCCATTTTGACAATATTAATTCTTTATATCCAAGAACATGGGAGATCTTTCCATCTTCTAAGGTTTTCTTTAATTTCTTTATTTAGTGTTCTGCAGTTCTCATTTTAGAGGTGTTCCACCTCTTTTGTGAGATTGATTCCCAAGTATTTTATTTTTTTCAATGCTATTGTGAATGGGGTACTTTCCCTAATTATTCTTTCCAAAGATTCATCACTTATGTATAAAAATGCATTAGACTTATGTGCATTGATCTTATATCCCGCTACTTTACTGAGTTGACTTATGAGTTCTAAAAGTTTTCTGGTGGAATTTCCTGGTTCCTCTAAGTATATAATCATACAATCAGCAAATAGGGATAGTTTGAGTTCTTCTTTTCCTATTCGTATCCCTTTAATTTCTTTGGTCTGTCTAATTGCTCTGGCTAGAGTTTCAAGAATGATATTGAATAGAAGTGGTGAAAGAGGGCATCCCTGCCTTGTTCCAGTTTTTAGGGGAAATGCTTTCAGTTTTTCATCATTTAGAATGATATTAGCCATGGGCTTAGCACAGATGGCCTTTATAATGTTAAGGAATGTTCCCACTATCCCTATTTTTTCTAGTGTTTTGAGCATGAAGGAGTGCTGTATTTTATCAAATGCTTTTTCTGCATCTATTGAAATAATCATGTGATTCTTGACTTTAAGTCTATTGATATGGTGAATTACATTTCTTGATTTCCTGATGTTGAACCAACCTTGCGTTCCTGGGATGAAACCCACTTGATCATGGTGCACTATCTTTTTAATATATTTTTGTATGCGATTTGCTAAAATTTTGTTGAGAATTTTTGTGTCGATGTTCATTAAGGATATTGGTCTGAAATTTTCTTTCCTCGATGTGTCTCTGTCTGGTGTAGGTATCAGGGTAATATTGGCGTCATAGAATGAGTTTGGGAGGCTTCCCTCCTCTTCTATTTCATGGAATACTTTGAGAAGTATTGGAATGAGCTCTTCTTTAAAGGTTTTGTAGAACTCGGCTGAGAACCCATCTGGTCCTGGACTTTTCTTTGTTGGTAGGCTTTTTATTCTTCTATTCTTCTATTTCATTACTTGAATTTGATTCTTCTACTTCTTCTATTTCATTACTTGAAATTGGTCTATTTAAATTGTGTATGTCCTCCTTGTTCAATTTAGGCAATTCATATGTCTCTAGAAACCTGTTGATGTCTTCGAAATTTTCTATTTTGTTGGAGTATAGATTTTCAAAATAGCTTCTAATTATGTTTTGTATTTCAATCGTGTCTGTTGTGATATTTCCTTGTTCATTCCGAATCTTAGTGATTTGGGTTTTCTCTCGTCTTCTCTTTGTTAGTGTGGCTAAAGGTTTATCAATTTTGTTTATTTTTTTGCAGAACCAACTATTTATTTTGTCAATTTTTTGTATTGTTTCTTTTGTTTCAATTTTGTTGATTTCAGCTCTCAGTTTAACTATTTCCTGTCTTCTACTGCTTTTGGTGTTGGTCTGTTCTTCTTTTTCTAGGGCTTTGAGCTGTAGTGTTAGGTCGTTTATTTGTTGAGTTTTACTTCTTTTATTGAATGTGCTCCATGAAATAAATTTTCCTCTAAGTACTGATTTCATAGTGTCCCAGAGATTTTGATATGATGTTTCTTTGTTCTCATTTACCTCTAAGAATTTTTTAATTTCCTTCCTAATATCTTCTGTTATCCATTCACCATATAATAGCATATTGTTTAATCTCCAGGTATTGGAGTAGTTTCAGTTTTTTACTCTTTCATTTATTTCTAACTTCAATCCATTTGATCAGATAGAATACAATGTAGTGTCTCTATCTTGTATTTGCTAACATTAACTTTGTGGCATAATATATGGTCTATTATAGAGAAGGATCCATGTGCTGCTGAGAAGAAAGTGTATTCGCTCTTGGTTGGATGGTATATTCTATAAATGTCTGTTAAGTCTAAATTACTGATTGTGTTATTGAGATCTATGATTTCTTTGTTCAATTTTTGTTTGGAAGATCTGTCCAGTGGTGAGAGAAGTGTGTTAAAATCACCTAGTATTATTGTGTTATTGTCTATTTGTTTTCTGAAATTGAGAAGGATTTGTTTGACATACATGGATGTGCCACTGTTTGGGGCATAGATATTTATGATTGTTATGTCTTCCTGATTTATGGTTCCCCTTAATAGTATGAAATGTCCTTCTTTATCCCTTCTGACTAACTTTGGCTTGAAGTCCACATTATCTGAAATGAGGATGTATACTCCAGCTTTTTTGCTGAGTCCGTGTGCATGGTATGTTTTTCCCCATCCTTTCACCTTTAGTCTATGGGTATCTCTTTCTATGAGGTGAGTCTCTTGCAGGCAACATATTGTTGGATCTGTCTTTTCAATCCAATCTGCCAGTCTATGTCTTTTGATTGATGAATTCAGGCCATTAACATTCAGGGTTATTTTTGAGATATGATTTGTATTCCCGGTCATTTGGTTCATTTTTTAAATTTAATTAATTCATTTATTTTTTTGACACGACTTGATTCCTCCTTTATTCAAAAATTCCTTTAGGATAATTCCTCCCTTTGCTGATTTGCTTCTTTATTTTTCATCTCTTCCTCATGGAATATTTTGCTGAGAATGTTCTGTAATGCTAGTTTTCTTTTTGTAAATTCTTTTAGCTTTTGTTTATCATGGAATGATTTTATTTCATTGTCAAATTTGAAGGTAAGTTTTGCTGGGTATAAGATTCTTAGTTGGTATTCATTTTCTTTCAGAGCTTGAAAAATGTTGTTCCAGGCCCTTCTAGCTTTTAGGGTCTCGATTGAAAAATCTGCTGATGTCTGTATTGGTTTCCCCCTGAATGTAATTTGGTTCCTTTCTCTCACAGCCTTTAAAATTCTGTCTTTATTTTGTATGTTAGGTATTTTCATTATAATGTGCCTTGGTGTGGGTCTGTTGTAATTTTGTGTATTTGGGGTCCTATAAGCCTCTTGAACTTGATTTTCCATTTTATTCTTCAGATTTGGGAAATTTTCTGATATTATTTCATTGAATAGATTGTTCATTCCTTTGGTTTGTTTCTCAAAGCCTTCCTCAATCCCAATAATTCTCAAATTTGGCCTTTTCATGATATGCCATAGTTCTTGGAGATTCTGTTCATGATTTCTTACCATCTTCTCTGTTTGTTCAACTTTGTTTTCAATGTTAAATATTTTGTCTTCAATGTCTGAGGTTCTGTCTTCCAGGTGTTCTATCCTATTGGTTATGCTTTCTATGGAGTTCTTAATTTGGTTTATTGTTTCCTTCATTTCAAGAATTTCTGTTTGGTCTTTTTTTTCAATATCTCTAACTCTTTATTGAAATGGTCTTTTGCTTTCTGTATTTGCTCTTTTAACTGTTGATTGGTGCAATCATTCAATGCCTGCATTTGCTCTTTCATCTCATCATTTGCTTCCCTGATCATTTTAATATGTACATTCTGAGCTCTCTTTCTGTCATTTCTTCTGCCATGCTGTCATTGGATTTTATTGATGTAACATCTAGATTTGTTTGAGGCATTTTCTTCCCTTGTTTTCTCATATTGTTCAGGTATCAGTGGACCGCTAAGATATTGCAGATTTCCTCTAGTGACTTATAATATCCCTGAAGATTTCTAGTATATTCCCTCTTATCCTTCAGTAGCCTAAAGTCTTGGAGGAAGTTAATAATGCAGTGCTCCTCAAGGAAGCTGCCTCTCTAGGGGTGGTGGCCTTCAGGTGGTGTATATTCCCTGCTAGTGGGCAGAGGTGCTTCCACTTGTTGACCAGTGGTCATCCAAAGGGGAACTAGGCTGTGGGCTGAGGCAAGGCCTGTTTGTGCCTGTGTCTCTGGTTTTACTGTCCTTGTGGGAAAACCTCACCCGGCAGGTAAGACTCACCCGGTGGGGAGGTCTCGCTGGTCAGTTCCCCTCCTAGAGGTTCCCCTCAATCCACAACTACTGCCTTGGCAGGGCAGCCTTCCCAGGCAATGTCCCAGGGGCCCGGACCTACTTCATGGGCCTGGGAGCCTCACCCTTCGCAGACGAGTCTCCTTAGGCTGCCCCTCCTCAGAGAAGCTGCCCACAGTCCTGGAACCTTCGCTCCGCCCCTCAGGTTGTCTCTGTGCAGCTCTTCCACGAAGAAGCTGCCTAGGTCCCAGGACCCTGCTTTGCACCTAATCGCCTGGCTATGAGGCCCCTCCTCTGAGTAGCCACCTGGAGCCTCGTACAGATGCTCTGAGCCCCAGTGACCCACCGTTCGCCTCTTCCTCCAGGCAGCCACCTGGTGTTCTGTGTGGTCACTTGGAGACCAAGCAACTCACTGTGCATCTCCTCCTCCTCAGGGCAGCCCCCTCCCCGGTGTTCAGGAATGGTCGCTCTGAGTCCAAACAGCTTGCCGCGCTGCTCTTCCTCTGGGCAGCCGCCGGAGCCCTGGCAGGTTGCTCCGAAACCAAGCATTGTGCAGAGCAGCTTCCTCTACAAAGCTCCCAGTTGTCCATGTTCACCGCTCCAGTGGGGGGAGGGGTGTCTCGCTGGGCAACTCTACTTCACAAAGTTCCCTGCGTTCCGGACTACCACTCCATCCGGGATGCCTCCCCAATGGGAGAGACTCACCCGGTGGCTTTGAGTTGGTCCTAAGTCTCTCAATATCTTCTCTTTTGAATCCTGAGTCCTGGAACAACATGAAATGCAGCCACACTCTAGTCCGCCATCTTGAAACCCCCAACATTATTCTTAATGGAGGAAAACTGAAAGCATTCCCCCTAAAAACTGGAACAAGTCAGTGATGCCTTCATTCACTACTTCTATTCAACATCGTCCTTGAAACACTATCCAGAGCAACTAGAAAGACCAAATAAATTAAAGGGATACAAATAGGAAAAAAAGAACTTGAGCTGTCACTATTTGCAAATGACATGATTGTATATTAGAGAATCCAAAAATCTCCACTACAAAACTTCTAGAACTAATAAATGAATTCAGCAAAGTAGCAGGTTATAAAATCAATATGCATAAATCTAATGCATTTCTATTCATAAGTGATGAAGCCTTTGAAATTAGGAAAACCCCTCCACTCACAATAGCCTCAAAAAATAAAATAAAATATTTAGGAATCAATCTAACAAAAGAGGTGAAAGACCTCTACAGTGAAAACTACAGAACACTAAAGAAAGAAATTGAAGAAAACCTTAGAAGATGGAAAGATCTCCCATGTTCTTGGATAGGCAGAATTAATATTGTCAAAATGGCCATAGGTGCTATACAGATTCAATGCAATTCCAATTAAAATCCCAATGACATTCCTCATAGATATAGAGAAAGCAATCATGAACATCATCTGGAAGAATAAGAGAACCTAGTGTAGCCAAAACAATCCTGAGCAGGAAAAGTGAAGCAGGAGACCAGACTTTAAACCATACTACAGAGCAATAGTAACAAAAATGGCATGGTATTGGCATCAAAATAGACAGGCAGACCAATGGTACAGAATTGAAGACACAAAGACGAACCCACATAAATACAGTCACCTTATACTAGATAAAGGTGCCAAAAACATACCATGGAGAAAAGATAGTCCATTCAACAAATGGTGGGGGAAAACTGGAAATCCATATGAAGTAAAATGAAATTAATCCTCTATCTCTAACCCTGCACAAAACTCAAAATGGATCAAGGACTTAGGAATTAGACCAGAGACCCTTCACCTAATAGAAGACAAAGTAGACCCAAATCTTCATCATGTTGGCTTAGGATCAGACTTCCTTAACAAGACTCCCAAAGTACAAGAAATCAAAGCAAGAATAAATAAATGGGATGGACTCAAATTAAAAAGCTTTTTCTCAGCAAAGGATACAATCAAGAATGTGGAAAAGAGTCTACGGAGTGGGAGAAAATCTTTTCCACATGCACTTCAGATAGAGCACTTATCTCCAAAATTTATAAAGAACTTACAAAACTTTACACCAAAAATACAAAGAACCAAGTCAATAAATGGGCAAGGATCTGGACAGACACTTTACAGAAGAAGACATACAGGGGATTAATAAATATATGAAAAAGTGTTCAACATCTCTAGTAACTAGAGAAATGCAAATTAAAGCAACTCTAAGACTTCATCTTACTCCAATTAGAATGGCTATTATCAAGAACACAAACAATAATAGATGTTGGCGTGGATGTGGGGAAAAAGGCACACTTTTACATTGCTGGTGGAGTTGCAAAAACGTGTAGCCACTCTGGAAAGCAGTGTGGAGATTCCTCAGAAAACTTGGAATGGACCTACCTTTTGACCTAGTTTATACCCAAAACCTTATAATTAGCATACCACAGTAACACAGCCACATCAATGTTTATAGCAGCTTAATTCACAATAACTAGATTGTGGAACCAACCTAGATTCCCTTCAACAGATGAATGGATAAAGAAACTGTGGTATATATACACAATGGAATATTATTCAGCCACAAAGAAGAATAAAATTATGGCATTTGCAAATAAATGGATGGAACTGGAAAATATCATGCTAAGTGAAATAAACCAATCCCAGGAAATCAAAGGCCAAATGTTTTCCCTGATAAGTGGATGCTGATATATAATGGGGATGGGGGCATAGAGGGTGTGAGAAGAATAGAGGAACTTTAGATTATGTAGAAGGAAATGAGACTGAAGGGGGTATGAAAAATGGTGGAATGTGACAGACATCATTACCCTATGTACATGTATGATTACACAAATGGTATGAATCTACATTGTGCACAACCATAGAAATGAAATGATGTACCCCATTTGTGTATAATGAGTCATAATGCAGCCTATAAAAACTAAAAAAAATTTAAAAAAGAATAAACTTCCAATAGACATCTAAAAAAAAAAAAAATGAAAGGCTCAACTTTCAGTCAGCCTAGCTGCATTTCAAGTTCTTATTAGCTATACTACTTTATATAGCAGAATTATACTACTTTTTATAGCAGTTCCCTTTATTTCAGAAAGTTATTGGATACCATTCATGTACAGTCTTTGCCAAACTAGTCAACTTGGGTAACTCCAGGGTGAAGGCATATATGCAACTAGTTTAGGAGGATATAGGTGAAGGCACCCAGAAACCACTCCGGACATGAGAACTGGTGTAAGAGATTTTATTAAGAGGGCAGGCATAGTGTCTGCCCGCATGGTGAGAGAGAGAGAGAGAAAGAGAGAGAGAGAGAGAGAGAGAGAGAGAGAGAGAGAGACAGAGAGAGAGAGAGAGAGAGAGAGGAGAGAGAGAGAGAGAGAGAGAGAGAGAGAAAGCGAGGAGTATGGTGGTGGAGCTATTCTTAAGTCATGGAATTCCTGGGCTAATAACAATCTGGACCAATGACTGCAGAGAATGTTCCCAGGTGGACGAGTGGACCAATGACTGGCTAGGATGTTTGTAGACTAACGATCTGGGTTGCAAAATGGTGTAGGTGAGGCAGAATGATGGCGGCAGCAAAGTAGCAGTTCTGATGCCAATAATACCAACAAACAGAAAAATTTAAAGTCATACATGCTTAGGTCTTATCTAAACATAGGTATATTTTCTCTACTGATTCGTTCAACTTAATAAGATCAATAAAGAAAATCTAGTTGTCGTTTATTTTTTAACATAAATCATGTTTATAATGATAGTGGAAATTTATTTGGGTCTGTTAATTTCTATATGTCATAAAGTTAGTATTTCAGTAAACATTTTATAAGATAAGAGATGTACCTATTAGTATAAAATACAACTTTTAAGGTAAATCATTCATTGAACAACTACTGGATATAGGAATTTTATAGCAGATACTTTGAGATATTTTGAGACTCTTTGAAGTATTATATGCCTTATTTATGTCCAGTGATTGCCTCTCTATGATGTTTCAAAGATTTACAACATTCTCATAACACCCCTACCTGTATTGAGATTTCTATGATTGTCCCAAAATATTATTTTGGAGCTATTTCTTTTTTTACAAGATTTGTGCATTTGATTATTCCCCCCACCCATCTTTCATGCCATTGATTTATTTGGGCACATCAGGCCAGTGGCCTTGCAAAAATGTCTTCCTTGAGTCTGAGCATTTCTCCTGTTCCTTCATCCCCTGGGCTTCTTTGGCATTTCTTATTCGCAGGCCAGTGGGAATAGAACATCTAAGAGAGTCAGCATGTACATCTTGGTTATGAGTTGCTTCTTCATTCCAGCTTTTAAGGATCTTTTTAAAGAATCAGGTACCTATTTTTCTGCATGTATAAACCAGCCTTTCTGTATGTTGGCAGCAGGAATGTGGGCTAGAGGCCCAGGGTTTTCATTTCATTCTTACACAAAATTTTTCATAAAATGTTTTAACAATCTCTGTTCTCAGTTGAAACTTGTATATTCTATAAGTACATAATTCCTCTTGAAACTTGAGTGGAAATTTCATAGTTAATAAGATATGGAGTTGGCATTATCTCCCAAATCTCTACATCACTCTATCATGATACACTTAACTTGAAAATTCATTTTTGTGGTCACAAGGGAGGTCAGTAACCCTACTGTGAAAAATAGTACATATGGGGACATCTCCAATGATCACCTCCCTCATTTTCTTTATTCCCATTTGTTCTACAAGTGGACATCAAGATTTTAAAAGAACATCATTCTTACCAATTCTCTCTCATTGTCAAACTATCCTTGTTTTTACTCCTTTGTCTTTATCCTTTATCTATGTGTTCTTTACAAATTTTATCACTTTTGTTGACCTTTTTCCTCTATTTCAGCAGAGAGCACCTAACACCAGAGAGCAATATGGCCAGCTACAACATTATTTATGTAATTAGGTTGCAGAGTACAACTATAGACAATCACAGACTCACTGAAGGAAACCACTATTTATTTATCCACAAAACTGGATTAAAGTCACTGGGCAATTCAAATTTTCCTTGATATAAATAAAGGGGAAAAAAACCTGCAAATGAAACAAAACTAACCAAAGAAATAGCAACAAAAAGAAGTAAAAGGAAATCTTTCCATTCCTCCTAGCAGCCATTCAACCACATATCACAAGTCTGACTCTATTTTTCATACTTGGATTTTGATTTCATAGACAGAAAAAATATATCTTTTGTGTGAACTTGGTGGAGTTCCCATCTCTAGCTTACAATTTATCTGTACCCTTCTGAGTGTTCTCTTTTCTCAGGGACTTCACTCTATTCTTTGTGTCTTATCTTTGATACCCTCAAACCTGTCTTCTTTGACTCCTCTTTCTGTAAACTCATATCTTTCCACACTGTTATTCAAAGAATATTTATTAGACACCAGCCCTAAGCCTGTAATAGGGTCTAGCATCCAATACTGCATAGCACCAAACTTTGTGCCACTTTAAGACAAATCAAACTACACACACCTGTACACACCCACCAAAAATTATAAAGATGTTGTCATTTACCACTCTATCTGTAGTCTTCTCCAGTGAGTTGCCAGGAGGCCTGAGTTTGCATTACTAAATTATTAACAATTCCTGTCTTGTTAGCATAGAAACGGCCTCAGAAAGATGCTTAAACACCAATAAATTTACCAGTTCTTAACACTTAATATAAAGTATTTTATCAAAGCATTTTTAATAATACAATTTTGGAGAAGTTTCTGAGCTGTCATTAGATGTAAGTTCTGAGGATCACTGCTAATTAGCACAGATCTCTTTGCCACACACCTTGTCTTTGGTTAGTCTTCAAGTACTATAAGTGTTCAGAAACAGCAAGAGGAACCACAAGGATGTTGGTAATAGACTCATCTTACTTTACAGATTTACCCAGGAGGAGATGGACCCTGAGTGAATTCTATATTTTGCTTGTATCAGTGTCTTATGATATACTAGATAATACTCAGATTTCTAGACCCAACATTAGGTATTTCTAGACCCAACATTAGGTCTTTAAAACTAGAGTTTTAAAGACACATTGAAATCTGTAATTTTAACCAGCTCCCCAGGGCTTCTTGTGAACTCTTAAGTTCTGAGTTGTTACACTAAGTGGTTAGCACAACAAATACATAAATAGTAGGCCTTAGTTACTGTTTATGAGAATTTGTCTGCCACTCATATTCTTAATATTTACTTCATCACTTTTCAGGTAATTAGTTTCATTTCTGTCACAGTGATCGACATTAGCTATCAATTTAGATCATTGTTTGGATGTTTGAAAAACAAAATAAATTATATGTGTGTGATTACTGTTCATTTTATCAATCATAGATTTGTTTTGACATGTCATTACCAGCTAGAATTTTGTTTAAATGGTAATGTCTACCTTTCACTTATAATGATATTAGTTCTGATTTTAGAAAACGGAATGATAATGTCATAATGAAAATTAAACAATTGTAGGTATTGCCATGATAACATCATGGAAAAGGCAAACTCTTCCTAGAAGCTATTTCTCAAATGAAAGAAATAGAATACTTGTAATTCAGATTTTAAAAAGTCACAGAGAACCATTAAAATTTAATTGAAAACAAAGTTATAACATGTCATTTTCTACTGATAACCTGGAAAGAACTAAGTATAAATGCCTGCTATAGAATTAATTTCCTCATGAAAATACATAGCTATAAAATACTACGAAAGGTAGAAATATTGAAAACTGTGGTGGAAAACACACCATCCAATATCCTAGGAGAAAAAATATTTTCAAATAGTAGTCAATATAGCCCATTAGTAATTTGTTTAAAAATGGTAGCTTATGGAAGAATTCCTTTATGAACATTAAGAAACTATGATTTTTTGGCTTATATAAAATTTCATTTTCGTCTTAGTTTTTAATATTTTTGGATTTTTTTCAGCTTTGCTCAGGTATTGTTGATGTATAAGATCATCTCATATAAATTGTACAATATAAAGCTTTAGTATATGTGTATATTGTGAAATCATGACCACAATCAAATTAGTCAACACATCTATCTCTTCACAAAGCTAGCTTTTCTTCTTCCTTCTTTCTTTCCTTCCTTCCTTTCTTTTCTTTTCTCTTTTTTCTTTCTTTCTTTCTCTCTTTCTTTTTCTTTCTCTTTCTTCCTTTGTTTCTCTTTCTCCCTCCCTTTCATTTTTTCTTCAAAAACATCAAATCCACACTAAGTTCAAGTTTACAGTACATAATAACAATATTAATCCTAGTTACCATGTTACATATGAGATTCCCAGAACGCATTCATCATATGAATGAAAGTTTGTACCAAATTTGACCCAACTCTTCCCATTTCTTCCGTTCACCAGTTCCCGTAATGACACTTCTACTCTGTCTGTGTTTGGCTTTTTAGAGTCCACATTAAGTGAGATCATATGAATATAGGTGCATAAATCAAACAAAGTTAAATCTAATAGAAATGAGCAAAATAATTCAATAGACACTTAAAAACAGGTATCAGTAAAAAGACATATGAAGAGGTGCTCAGTATCATTACTCATGAGGGAAATGTCATCATGAAATGCCATTACACATCTCTACACGTCTTCTGTCTGACTTACTTCACTTAGCAAGATGCTCTCAAGATCAATTCATATTGTCACAAGTGACAGAATGTATGGATGAATAATATTCAGTTGTGTGTATGCATATACTCCACTGATCACATGTACTATGTTTTCTGTAACCTATGCTTACTTCTTTTGAACAGAACATTTGTGAAGTTCATTAGTTTATTTAACAAAATTCAGAGCTGCAAGTATATTCGTTCTATGAATGTATCATAATTTACTGTGTATTTGATAGAATCAGAAATCTAAATTCTTTTCAATGTGAAGCTACTATAAATTAAACTTCTACAAACATTCTTGCATGTGTGTTTTGTAGTGCTAGTGTGTATATTTTGGTAGCACTGCATATATGTATCTAAGAATTAAGTGCTTTATTAATGAGCTACAGATAATAGTTTTAATAAATAGTGATAATTTTTCAAGAATATTGAACTAGTTTACTCTTTCAAAACTTGTTAGTGTCTTTGTACTAATTTTTAGAGTGATGACTAGTGTATGAGGTTTCCTGTTACTTCCCATTCTTAATAATATTTATATTTGCCTGTTTTAATTTTCCATGTATTCATTTATGTCCAGATTTTACCCATCCAGTTGTGTGTGGCTATATTTCACTATGACATTTCCATGATGACTAATGAGGTTGAGCACCTCTTTATATGCTTATTGACTATTAATTCCTGTATTTTCATTAAGTGTCTATTGAATTATGTGCATATTTCTATTAGATTTAGTTTTATCTAATTTATATGTTCTTTGTATATTCTAAGCCCTTTATTTAGTTTCATTTGATTATACATGTGAATATACATATGCTTTTATATCTAAACCCTTTATTAGTTATGTATCTTACAATATGTTTTCTGCTTTGTGGTTTGCAATTTCACCTTCATAATGAAGTCTTACTTTCTATATTTACCTGGCCAGTTGGTGCCCTGTATTGTCCTATTTAAGAATGTTTTCATTTCTGTGATCCCAGATTCATTGTAGCATTATTCACAATAGCCAAGACATGGAAAGAGCTTATGTGTCTATCAATGGATAAATAGAGAAAATGTGGTATATTTACAGAATGGAATGTATTTAGCACTTAAAAAGAGCAAATGTTTCACTTGCTAGAATATGGGTGAATCTGGAGTATATTATATTAAACGAAATAAGCCAGGTACAGAAAGACAAATACACCTTGATCTCATTTACATACGGAATTTAAAACAGGTGAACTGTTTAACCGAGTAGTGGTTCCATAGTTACATTCACTTTCTGATAATTCATTCAGCTCTTATTTCTTACTTTCCTTATAAGGTCATAATTCAACAAAAGTCTTAAATAGCTTATGATGCAATTCAGCAAATGAAGTGCAGATATAAAAATTTTAGTCAAACAACAAATTGAACTAAAAAAAGTTTGTTTGTGGTACATTCAATGAAAATAATTTTCTGATTACATCAGATGGTTATACTAATTTAAAACAATGTTACATAAAGTTGTTATTTAATTAAAAGTACAATATATAAAATCTTCTAAACCCTGTTATTTAATTGAGAATATAATATCTTTTCAGCAATAGTGTTCATGTGTATTCTGTTTTAGAAAAATATATTCCAATTGACAATATGTTTATTCAGTTCTTAATTGGATAAGAGGCACTGCAGTAGGTAAAAAAAACAAGAAATAGCACTTCTCTTAAGAAATGAGCCTTCTCAGTAAAAATTTAAGTCTTGTGAGCTCTTTTATATTTAATATAGTTTCAAACTTTAATATGCCTTTTCCATATGAGATATAATCATTGTGAAGTTCCAATGTTTGTGTCCTTTATATGTTTTAAAAAAGGGAAACCCTTTAATCTAAAGGTGAAGTTCATACTAGTAGTTTTAAAAATATATCAGTGTGGAAGCAATTGAAAAGGATTTTAAAGGATTGAGGAATGGCTATACTTGTGACAGGAAATGATTAAAGGTAAGGGTGAGACAAGGGCACTCCAGGAGATGATTACTTGAGCTGAAAAAGAACTGTTGAAAATTGTGGGATATTTCCAAATAACAACTGATCACAGTGTTTGCTAGTGTTGTAAAATAAAAATCTGAAAGAAATGTAAGATAAGATTTGGAAGTCATTGGAGTTACTTTGTAAAGAACTTGAGAAAACAGGATAAGGATTACTTATTTAATTTAGTAGGAATTAGAAAAATTCCATTGAGGAGTTTTGAGTTTTAGATAATGTTTAAGCATATTAATTTACCACTGACACAGTATGAATAAACAAGGAAGATTTAAAGTAAATTGAACTTTAAGAGGGTATAATACTAATCTAAATAAGAGAAAATAAGCCAATCATCAGGTATAGTAAAAGGAGTAGAAAAAAAATATGACTCACCCACAAAAAAACCAAACAATTCCCCCCAAAACAAACAAAAATAAACAGAAACCTCCATAATTAGACAGAAAACCAGAAAAGAGAAATTGGGGTTTTAGACAACTTTAAATTTTGAGGTGTATATTACTAGATTGCACAAGGTGTTTTAGGGTTTAAATATGAGGTGTCCCCAGAGCCCACATGTGAGAAATGCAAGAATTTTCAGAGGTGAAATGATAATTATGAGAGCCGTAACCTAATCAGTGGATTAATCCACTGATATGAATTAATTTGGTGGTAACTGTAGGCAGGTAGTGTGTGCCTGGAGGAAATAGGTTACTATGGACTCTCCCTGCTTCAAGACTGTCATGTCCTAGCCACTTTGTTTTGCTGCAACTTTCTGCCATGTTGTTCTGCCACACCTGGGACCCAGAGCCAAAATAAAACTTCCCTCCTCTAAGTTGTTCTTGTCAGGTCTTTTGATCACAACAAAGAAAAGCTGATTAATATAGGTTATAAAAGATAGACCCAGTCAAGTAAGCGGAAAGGTCATTTTCTTTATGTCCATAGAAATTTGTTAGTAAAAGAGAGATTGGAGGACAAATGAAAGTAAAGTCAGAGAATGATCAAGGAAAGATATTTTCTTTGAGTTCAAACAATACATTTTCTCTCATCATAATTGATCAATTATATTTCAAATGTGTTTATTTGGCTTTTTCTGAGAAATACATTAATATTCTAAATGATTTTCAAATACCGTCTCAAAATTGCTATTTCTTTTTGTATCATAATTGATACATAGTTGGGGTAGATAGGGGTTCTCAAGTTCAAAAGAATCTGAAAAGACTTTCATATTATTTTAGCAAGGCATAAAGAGATAATTGATTAAAATTCCAGGATTCAAAGCATATATGAATATTTAATTTTCCAAACAAATATATAAGAAAATACCACTTAAAATAAAACATAGCAAATGCTTATAGCAACTCAAAGCCCAATATTTAAAAATACATTATCACTTGATAATTTCATATTTTATAAATATATTAGCCAACAGTTATATTTATAATACATGGTATTGGAAAAACTGGATATCCATACGTAGAAGAATGAAAGTAGACCCTCATCTCACACCATAAAAATAAAAATCAACTCAAAATTTATAAAGGACTTCAACAAAAATCTAAAATGATAAAATTACGAGAAGAAAACATAGGGGAAAATTTCCATGACATTGGTCTGGGCGATGATTTTTGGGATATAGCTCTAACATACTGACAACAAAAACAAAAGTAGACAAATGGAATTTCATCAAATTAAAAAGCTTCTGCACAGGAAAGGAAATAATCAATATGGAAGAGACATCCCACAGATTGAAATAAACATTTGCAAACAATACACCTGCTGAAAATTTATTATCCAAAATATTTAAGGAACTCTAACAATTTAATATCCAGGAAAGAAATAGCTCCATTAAAAACTGGATAAATGATCTGGATATTTTTCAAAAGAAGACAAATAACAAATATATGAAAATAAGTTCAAAATCAGCAGTCATCAGAGAAATACATACTAAAATCAGAGTGAGGTATGACTTCATACTTTCACACAGTGGCTATTATCAAAAAAAGTAAAAGATAACAAAGATCAACAAGATATATGCTCCAGCTTTCTTTTCTTCTTAACCTTTACAAAATATTGGTGAGTAGCTCAGTGCTTTTGCTGTCTTAAATCGTTGGGCCAACAATTTTTCACTACCTCAAAATTTGTCTTCATAAAACCCAAGAAACCAACCAACCAACCAACCAACCAACCAACATACTTCCCTCTATTTATTATTTCCATATAAAATCATACTTAAACTGTAAGTGTAGAAAAAGATAGTGAAACTAAGTCCGTTCTCCAATTTCCATCAGCAGAGGAGAATGTTGGCAGATTACATGTTCTTTCAGGGATATTCTAGACTCCTTCATTCGTATACGCAAATATATTGTTAAAAAAGCATATTTCACACATCCAGATTGCTTTCACTCAACATTATGTCTTGGTAGTCACTCCTTCTCATAAATTTTTGTAGTAGTTAGATAGAATATATAGCATGGTTATTTAATCTTCTGTGCATAGTTTATTGAAGCATTGCTTGCAATGCATTACTTGCATATACTTTCTTGGTCATGTGTGATGATAAATATTTAAATTGGATTACCAGAAATGGCATTACTGCTCAAACTGTCTCAAATATTATTCTAAAGTGCTTTTAACAACTTACAATTGATGAGGTATATAAGAGTGCTTATTTCCCTCCCCACTGTATATTATATTTTGACCTTTATATATTTATAGATGAATGATAGTATTACACATTTTTTTATTTTCATTTCTTATAAAATTTTGGTTTAATAACTTTACATATGATTAAAAACCAATGTATTTTTTCCTCCCAGTGAACTGTTAACTCAAATATTTTGTCCATTTTTCTATTTCCTTTATATGCTGGAACTTTTCCTTTGTTAAAGGGATGAGCCTGTTGTCTGTGTAGTAGACATGAACACTGATAATTGAAATTTCAGCTTCTCTCCTTCCAATCACTCAAATGCATATGGGTTGACCTGGCCATTTCACTTTCTTTAGAAAATTATGAATAACAATAACTTCTAACATTTCTAGGCTGAAATATTTAAGAGAATTTGTGACTCTTTCTCTGAGTATTTCCTCCCTTGTTTCAACATATCTTGAAGCTTGATGTTAAGTGGTGGCAGCATTGGAATGTTGAAGCCACTTTTGGTCTATGAGTCTGAATGTCTGGGATCAGAGTACTGTCTCAATGTGTTCTGGGCATGTCAAATGAGTGAGAAATTTTTGCTGTTTTAAGCCACTGAGATTTCAGATAAGTTCTCATCAATCATAATCTATTCTATCTTGATTAACAACTGTCACATATTTTGTAAATTTTTTGTGTCTCTAATTTTAATGTTCTCATGCTATACAGAAAATTGTCATGTGAATCTAGGGAAGTTTTTGATTTGCCTCTAGATTTGTGTCATGTACAAAAAGATCTCTTAGAATATGAAACAAATTCTTAACCATGTGTGGTTGTACATGTCTGTAATTCAAGTGACTCAGGAAGCTGAGGCAGGAGAATCACAACTTCAAGTTCAGTCTCAGCAATTTCAAGGACCAAGCAGCTCAAAATTAAAAAGTAACAAGTGCATTGTGAGTCATCTTAAGGAAGTCTGTCCTAAGCTGACATGTTGAAGATTTGGACCTACTTTTTCTTATATTAGTTGCAGGGTCTCTGGTCTAATTCCTAAGTCCTTGATCATTTTGAGTTGAGTTTTGTGCAGGGTGAGAGATAGAGGTTTAATTTCATTTGACTGCATATGGATTTCCAGTTTTGCCAGCACCATTTTTTGAAAAGGCTATCTTTTCTCCATTATTTTGACACCTTTTTCTAGTACGAGATAACTGTATTTATATGGGTTCGTCTCTGTGTCTTCTATTCTGTACTATTGGTCTACCTGTCTATTTTGGTGCCAATACCATGCTATTTTTGTTATTATTACTCTGTAGTATAGTTGAAGCTCTGGTATTGTGTTACCACCTGCTTCACTCTTCCTGCTAAGGATTTCTTTAGTTATTCTGGGTCTCTTATTTTTCTAAATGAATTTCATGATTGCTTTCTCTATTTCTGTGAGGTACATCATTGTTATTTTAATTGGAATTGCATTGAATTTGCATAACACAAGAAATAAAAGTAGGAATCAATAATTGGGATAGATTCAAACTGAAAAACTTTTTCTCAGCAAATGAAACAATCAACAATGTGAATAGAGAGCCTATAGAGTGGGAGAAAATCTTTGCCACACACACTTCAGATAGAGTGCTAATCTCCACAATGTATAAAGAACAAAAAAATCTTCACACCAAGAACACAAATAACCCAATCAATAAATGGGCTAAGGAAATGAGCAGACACTTTACAGAAGAAGATCTACAAGCAATCAACAGATATATGAAAAAAATATTCAACAGCTCTAATAATAAGAGAAATGCAAGTCAAAACTACCCTAAGATTTCATCTCACCCCAATTAGAATACCTATTATCAAGAATACAAGCAACAATAAGTGTTGGCAAGGATATGAGGAAAAAGGTACACTCATACCTTGCTGATGGGTTTGCAAATTGGTGCAGCCACTCTGGAAAGCAGTGTGGAGATTCCTTAGAAAATTTGGAATAGAACCACCATTTGACCCAGCTATCCCACTCCTTGGCCTATACCCAAAGGACTTAAAATCAGCATACTGCAGTGATGCAGTCACATCAATATTTATAGCAGCTCAATTCACAATAGCTAGATTGTGGAACCAACCTAGATGTCTTTCAATATATGAATGGATAAAGAAACTGGTATATATATATATATACACACACACAATGGAATATTATTCAGCCATAAAGAAGAATAAAATTATGGCATTTGCAGATAAATGGATGGAGTTGGAGAATATCATTCTAAGTGAAATAAACCAACCTCACAACACCAAAGACTGAATGATTTCTTGATATGTGGATGATATATATAACGGGGGGTAGGGGTAGGCAAGAATGGAGGAAGGATGGATTGTATAGAGGAAAATGAGGGGGAGGGGAAGGAAAGATAATAGAATGAGACAAACATCATTACCCTATGTACATGTATGATTATGCAATGGTGTGACTGTACTTTGTGTACAACCAGAGATGAAAGTTGTACCCCATTTGTGTACACTGAATCAAATTTTTAAAAAAGCAGAAAAAAAATAAAAACAAACAAGTGTGGGGGATATAGCTCAGTGTAAAAATGCCCAAGTTTAATCCTAGTTAAAAAACAAAAAGGGGAAAAGAAAACATATCCTTAGGTTTTCTTCTAGTATTTTGTGTTTTCTTTTTAGGTTTTACACTTTTGCTCTATTAAATTATTTTGACTTAATAAGAGAGAAATGCATTTTAAAAAAATATTGGATTTTTTTTCTCTAATAGTCTTTATTAATGTTTCTCATTTCTTTTATATTCCATAATTCTCAAATATGTAACTTCTGTGTGTTTTAATATTTTTTCATGATTTACCACTGAACCACCTGTTTTACATATCCTTCTAAGATGTTTTAATGGATTTTTAGCATATTTTAACTTTTCAAAAGGTTTTAGGTTTCAGGTTTAAGGTTATAGGTTTTACAAAATTTCTATTATTTTTCCTATTTACTTTTCTATTTGGTCTTCTTGTGTTTTATCCTATTTCTGACTGTCTGACATTCTTTCCAGCAATGCCTCTCTAGGTTTTGCACTCTCCTTAAGTTTTTGGCTTTCAAATTTGCTTCAAATATCAATGTGGTCAAATAGGAATGCCCTAAATAAAACTATAATAACATTTACCCATTCTTTTCCTCCTACCATCTTCAGATGAATTTTCATGTCATCTCATTTTCAAGTTGAATCTTTCTTACCCATTTCTTTGCTGACAGTAGTCATTATCCAATTCATCTAGGAACATAGCCTACTGTTAACTAAATCAGTTTCCTGTGTCTTTCATTTCTCTTTTATTTTAAGTTCTTTGTCTTGGATGTCAAACAAGCATATATTTATTTCAGTCTCAAAACTGCTTCTTCTTGATTTGCCACATCAGTGAAAAACTTTTCAAAGAAATTAGTCATATAATAATATAATATATAAATAATATAATAATATGCTTTTCAAAGAAATTATTCATATGATCTTACTTTTCTTTCATATTATTACTCTTCAAAATTTTGAAACATGAAATATTTTCTATGATTTTAATGATATTGTGCTCTAAAATTATATTGATTCTAATCTTTGATGGAAGATGTTATAATCTTTCCATATTCAACTTTCATTAGCATTTATACCTGATTACTCTCTCCCTCTTGAAAACCAATTTTAATGCAGTTCTAGAATTTTTCCCATACTTTCTGATGATTCTCCTGTTTCAGATTCCTTTGGGCCTTTTCCCTTTAGGTAGTCTTCCATTGATGGGACCTAGTGGTCCTTTGTTATCATTTCAACTGTTAATCTATGTGACACAGTATATGGTTTTCACTCTTAAATTTCAACATAAAACTATATACCATGGCACATACCTTTAATCCCAGCTACTCAGGAGGCTGAAGCAGGAAAATTGTAAGTTTGAGACCAGTCTCAGCAATTTAGTGACTCTTACTTAAAAAAAAAAAAAAAAAAAGTTTTAAAAAGGATTAAAGATGTAGCTAAGAGGACAGTCCTTGCCTAGCATGTGCAAGTCCCTGGGTTCAATTCCCTGTAGTACCAGAAAAAAAAAATCCATAGCTGCACTCACAATAACACTTTATTTGAATAACCCAATCCCCTCATATTGCCAACTTAAAGACTGAAAAAAAAAAAAAAAAAACACCTCACTATTTATCTCTTTGATATGTGGTATTATTAAGCTTATTTCTGTTCTCTAAATGATATCCCCATTTGTCTTGCTTTTACTTTTTTTCAAAATATTTTAAGACCATTACATTTCAAAAGACAATTTAGAAATTCTGGGGTAGGATGAAAGCAAATCAGTATTGGAAACCATGAACGTAGGACTTCTCAGAACCTGTATGTTACACAGCTGAAATTTATCAACTAGAAGAATGGAAAAGATTCCCATTTACCAACCATTGTTAGGGCCTCATGGGAGAAGGCTTGCTCTACTTATTAACTCTTGCACACTTCTGAGTTGTAGGCGTGAGTGCCTTATGGGGTTCTGCAGTTATCCCATTCCCTAGTTTCTAAAAAGTTCCAGGGCAGAAAGAAAGAGGTTCAGGGTAAGCTCATAGGTGGGCACACCTGAGTTGCACTTACAGGGAGCTAGTTTCTGAAGGCCAAACATGCATGGATATGCTTCCATCATTGCCAAAATAATAGATGAGTGGGGAGAATGGGAAGCAGCGGAATGTCTAGCTCACTGTAAATATCTTATATTTTAACAGATTAGATTACTATTCATTTATAAAACCTGACCTCCATGTACCCATTTGTTCATTTTGACCAAGTTAATAGGTATCTTCAGACGACTTTCTTCCTAATTCTGCCAATTCAAATCCTACCTAGTCTTCAATTTCCAGCTCAAATGGTTTCTCCTTTAATTTGCCTGATTATTAAGATGCTACCATGCTTCCTAACTCTTATAATTTCCAAATAGGGATCTCTGGATCCTTGTTAAGGACGAGATATTTGTATTTTCCTTGTAGTGTTTGATTCTGTTCTAGTTATTGAGATTAGAAATCTTTGTCATGATGCTGTTATATCTGTGACCAGTTTTAAATTTTATTTTCATCTCAATTATCTCATATACATAATCTAGATTAATATCTATTTTTCAAATATCTATTTTGCTGGGTTATATCAATTTTTCAATAATAAATTATAAGTAATGTGTTCATATCACATAAATGCTCTCAAAGTTCCCTTGCCACCTTCAAGGCTACACTAGAGATGAGGCATGTGATTATTGTTTTCTATTTTTCCCTGAAATGATTCATTGCAAATTTAGCTGTGTTTTGATCTCCAGGGAGGATGACTATTTTTTTCAGTTTATTTGTTTCCATGCCCAACACAGATATCATCTTGCAATAAAGGGGTAGAGGGGACAGGAGATGTTGAAGTCTTGGGACAAGGCTAATGATAGTTTGGTCCGATCAGAGACAGCATGCTTCTGCTGCTGTGCTCCTGCTGCCGGCTCTACTCTGAATTTTCAACTTGCTGAAATAATGCGTCTCCTAGATTTTCAGACCTATTTGAGTTGAGTTTTCTGGTTTCATTGTTGAAACATGAAAAATACAATGTTCTTCCATATAGATGTACTATTATTTATACTTTGCATTTATCTCAGGTTCTGTGGCTGTCCCCTGCATAAGGTCAGGTGCCAGCAAAATATTAAACTACAGGAAACAGAACAGCCTCCGAGAAACATGACTCGACATGCAGGGTGGGACAGCTTGAGGCTTCTCCACTGTGCACAGCATTTGTTCTTTCAGGGCTCCCCACCGCATCTGAAGCTTCACATCCCTGGAAGCAACTGCCCATATGTTCACCTTTATTACCAACCTGCAGTTTCCAGGCATCTGCTAAATTACAATTTTGAGTGCTCAATGGTGATTTCATTTGTGTAGGAAAAGGAGACTCTTTGCCCCTCATTAAGTTAGAATGGCATTGCACCTTACCATAGAGCTGGCATATAGGTCCTTTGAAAGAGTCAGGTAGAGCTAAAATGATTAGAAACCCTAAAAGGATTAGAAACTTCTGTGTGCCTTTAGGGGTTGTACTCATGTGTGTTTATTGTTCTTTCTCAGTCCAATGAATCTCTCAGATTCCTTTCTCTGAGAGACAGGGATTTTCAATAATGTAGAATTAGCTTTGCTCCTGTCTAAGTCCCCTATGTCTTTTTAACCCCAAGGAACAGACTATGCAGAAGAATGCTGGCCACAGAGCTACAGATGCTCCCCAATCCCACACAAGCTGATTGCTCATGGAGGTTCCCTTTTTGCACCTTTCTGCAAAGCTTCCAGCTCATTCTGTCACAGCCCCTGATAGGACAGCAGTGCCTGCAATATTCTTGGTCAGCCTTTCATTCCTCTGTTAACTTTTCTTGTCAGTGCAGTTGAGTTATCAAAATGGTATAAGTGTTATGTCAATACCGTTTCATATATAAAACACTAGCCATGCAAAGGCTAAGCCAAATTGTTTTCCAACTAAATGCTGGCAGCCTGCTCTTATAGATTAAGACTAGGTCTCTCCACAAAGCACTGAAGCAGCAAATTTAAAAGGAGGCAAATAGAACATAGACTATTTGGCAACAGAGATAAAACAGTTCATTACCTGGTTAATGTTTGCATTTTTTTCTGGTTTAGAGCAAGCATAAAATTACAGATAACAAAGTGACACTTAATAGACACTGGACAGTTCAAGACAAATGTAACTTTTAAAGATATTCCTCTTCTATTTGTAGAAAAATAAGGAGTAGGGAATATAGGTTTTTTCAGGTACAAATCACAAAGACAGAACACATAGAGTAAAGGACTAGCCCCAATTCTGTACATTTTTAACTATGGAAATCTGGCCAAATCTCTTTCTTCCTTGCAGGGACTTAATTTTCAAATTCATTATGAAGAAATTAAAACAGATGTCTTCTATAGTGCATAAGGTTGTGGCAAAAATGAAACCGCATTGCAGATGTGAAAGCGCATTTGAAATTCTAAATCATGACCAAACCTATACTACTTTTTTACTTGAAAATGCATTACATTGAGTTTGCAGTCTCATAACCTGAGAGTCAAAAAGGCACAGAACACGTGGCTTTGACTGAGATAGTCATGATTCACAGAGATGTTATATTTAATCTGACAGCCACTCAGAGAGACACTTTAGAAACTATCTAGTCCATCTCTAGCTAGAAGCCCATATACTTCTTGGCAGAGGAATTTTTCTGCCATATTTGGATACATCCTGTGATAAGGAGTTTACCAGTTATCTTTTGAAGCTTAATATCTGTTCTCTGAAGTGAACTGCATCACCTTTTGCACAAAGCATGGGTCTTTTAAGAAAAAGTTTCAAGTTTTTGCTTTGCCATTGTTTTCTCAAACTAGACAAGTGAGTCTCAGAGTTAACTGCCTCATTTATAAAAGTGTGGTAATAGTGCTACTCACATTGTGGGGTTTTCATGAGTTTCAAAGTTCTTTAAAGATGCTAGTTATTATTCTGAAGGGAGAATTCATTTTACCTTTCTCACTGCAATATCATATTTGTTTACTGGCAGCAATAATAGAGTGTCAAAGGTGATATGTGTCATTCATATCTAAAGTACCAGTCGTAAATGTTAATCTTTTAAAAAAAAAAGTTCCATTAGTACTAAGAGAAAATGAGGGATTACACATGAACTCTGAAAAACCTGTAATACAGCTCGATTAAAAAGCATTGAGAATTTTTTTTCAACATCATATGATAAACAAGAAATAAAAAGTGTTTGAGCATGAATGGTGAAGTAACTCATGAAATAAAGCATAGGCCAGGAATCTTAATCTAAAAGGGGGATGCTAAAGGTTTTTTCCCTGAACAGGCACAGGCTGGAATGAGTTAAGATTATAACATAGACAACTTATCACTGTCACTGGTCTTGCCTGTCTCCAGATTCTTTCTGCATATGTCAGAAGTCCCCATCTCATACTCTCTTT
The DNA here is from genome assembly GCF_902686445.1 of Sciurus carolinensis. Taxonomy (NCBI): domain Eukaryota; kingdom Metazoa; phylum Chordata; class Mammalia; order Rodentia; family Sciuridae; genus Sciurus; species Sciurus carolinensis. The sequence continues at coordinate 141,478,756 of NC_062214.1, forward strand.
TCTGCACTCACCCTAGGAAAGGAACTTTTCTTGTTTCTTATTAGGTGCTTCAACTAATCTAATAGGCATCAACAACCACACTAATGTCATTTGGTTGTGTTTGGATCATTAACTTTTCAAATTCTTCATTCACTTCCTTCATCTATAAAGTAACGACACCACCACCACAGCATTGTTTAAGAATTAAATGAGAAAATCCATATTAAGCATTTAGAAGATCGTCCCACGCATAGTGAGGTTCATTGATTTCCAAGTATCATTATAATGCCACACTTAAGACAGCTTTGCATTATCCTTTTAAAAGTTTGTTCATCAAATAGAAATAGCTCGAGAACTAGAATGCCCAGCTTTGGAACTTAGATTTATTAATTGTTGTCTGTGTTGTGGTAAGCATTATTTCAGTTCTGATTTTCAGTTCTTATGTAACGGGGAAAATAATAGTACCCACCTAATAAAGGCATTGTGAGGATTAAATGAGAAAAACCTGGTAAAAGGGTTGGAACAGTGAACGCACAGAGTAAATAAATATTAACTATTTGTTATCACTGTAAATAGGAAGGATTTCATCTGGTGTTTTCAAAGGGAAAATGTTAATTTTATATTTTGCCTGTTACTAAACATGTTCAGAGAATGATGTAAAAACTTGTAGGGAAAAATTGCATAAGCTTTAGGAGAGGAAGTTTCCCTAATTGTAGCAGATCTTTTTGTTCTTCTGACCTCCTACTTTTGCTTCCAGAAGTAGAGACTCATGTTAGCATTCCTTTACCAACCATTGAGTTTAGAACAGAATGGCATAGGTCTTACTGTATTTCTGTGGGGAGGAGATATTAGTATGTAATTCCTAGCAGAGAAGTACATACCATTCCAATTCAATCAGTCCTATTATCTATTGAGCAAATGAATTAAAGAGTGGTTAACATACCATTACAAAGAGTGTTGGGGATTTTAATGCATCATTTTTGCTGAATTGGTAGGATACTGGTGGGAATAGAACACAGAGCCAAGCAAAGCTCCTCTCAGGGTCACTTTTGTTGTGTGTGTGTGCCAGAGGACAGGAGAATGACTGGAGCCAGGCAGTTATCCATCCAACCCTCCACTACCCCAGCAACTGGGCTGCCGTGGAGGACCACCCACCCTGTCAGTCACAGGTACCTGAGCATGGTGCTGGGGGAAGGAATAGCAGGAATCCTGAGAGCACCTGAGAGCCTTCAGTGTGGGCACTGGCATGGGTACACACACAGCTTGCTGTGCCTCTGGTCTCAGAGGGAAAGTCTCCTGACCTCTGGTTCTTGAAGGTCACCTTGTTCTCTTTCATGTTGTAACATGTTCTTACAATGCAGGGCACCTAGCAGGCAGAGGTCACTGTCACCATGCTGAGTCAAGTTGAGTTTGTGAGGTAGCTACCCACAAGTCATTACAGTGGAGTGTCTATGGGATAATAGAGATGGGAATAGACAGGGGTTTCTGAGCAGCCCAGAATGAGATAGCAGCTTACCTCAAAATATAGCGCGTGGCTACTTCATAGTAGGGGTTTATTGGAAGATGACAGATGGTCTTTTTCCAAAGTGGGGCTACTGTTCAGATTTCAGATTACTTATTTTAGTGGGTTGGAAACCTATGAGGATTGTGAAACTTTCCAGTAGCTTGGATTGCCCACATCCATACTGATGGAGTTTGTTGGGATTCTTACCCTTACCTCTGCAAAGGGAAGAATTCCCCCCACCTCCTGCCCAACTATTAAACCAAGATAGAAGATGTTGGGGTTTTGTTTCTCTTAGTATGCTGCTGTCCAAGGTCTTTGAGTTTTGTGATGTTTCAGTCTCTTTCTTATTTATTTCCCATACTCTCTCACAATCACCTCAAAATAAAGTGTACACTTTTAAATTTGGTTCTTCTTTCTGGGGGAGCAGATGAGTGCTGGGTATCTCTCTTCAGCCATCTTGAATCTCCCAACACATAGTCTTCTATGGATCTTTCAAATAGAAGGAATACCTAACCTCTTGCTTCCAATGACAGTTTTAAGGGGCTCACCTGGCCTCATCTTTCTGGAATGTTTCCACTATTGCTCTTCAAGTTGTAGCTCAGGAAACAATTATGTAGGGTTGACCTGGACATAAATCAAGTTTTTAACCCTAGAAATCAGAAATTTTCTGATGGATCCATCATGGTTGTTTCCAGAGAAGCTCTGGCTCAGGGTAGCCTAGGTTCTCTACTTTCCTCTGATCTCAACGTCTGTTCTTTTTATTTTTTTCACATATGAATATTACTTCACTTTTACAAATGTCTGCAAATTTTCCATCTTGAAATAAAATTAAGCTCACTTCTGCATACTTCCAGAGTTTCCTTATCAGCATTCGCTCATTAATTAACATAGTACTCAGCAGGGCATGTATGTTAATAAAAGGACTAATGGAGTAATTTGTTCTAACGGAGACCTCTAGGGTGACAGTAGATATACAGTATGTGAAGTCTCTATTTAATTACCACCTTATAGGAAAAGACACATGTCCTAAATCATAATGCTTAAGATTCATGACTCTTCATCTAATTCTCAAACTTGATTTTCTTTACAGATTTGTAGTCTTTGAAGGAAAGATGACCAAGTATAATTAAGGAAAATCCTTATAATAATATTAAAAATGCACACGGAGAATACACACTGAGGTCATTTTTATTATTTTTTTCCAATGAATCTTATGACCATTCTGTTTTTGAGTATGTGACATAAATGAATAAATATCACCTGAAAGTGACAAAATTAGCATTATTACATTGATTGCATAGATTGGAAGGTCTTAGAATAGGTTCCCAGATCTTCCCATTTACCAAAGTACTAAAGGTAATAAAATGAAAAGGTAATAATACATTACTGAGGGAATGACAGAGATTAGTATGACCATCAAAGCTTGAAAGATTCAGATGTGATTATTTGTATCACATCACAATTTAATTCTCCAGTTTGCTAATTACACAAGATAAATGAAATGCAAAGAAGGGTGATGGATTATTTTAAGACTAATCTTTGAGAGACTTCAATTATAGAACCTGTTGGAAATGTTTTTTGTGTGGATCAAATTGATTCAGTCTTAGACACTGAAATGCAACTAGTGATCTCAATTTTTTTTCTCTATGCCAAAAAACCTTGAACCTTGAAATTAATTTGTTTTCACCCAGTACATTCCACCATCATATCTTAGATCATAACTATCACTTAATTCTGTGCCACAGTTTGGTGACATTGACACTCTCACTATCCCACAAGATCGTGTTGGTTCGCATTTTAAAATTATACTGATAAGGAAACTGAAGGGCAGAAAGTGACAGGAACAAAGTTGACTTGGTAAGATATATTTCAGTAAAGTTCCTAATGATCATTTTAATGGTGTATATAAGTATCAACACTAAAGTGAGTAAGCAGTTCTGTTTCTAAGAAAAGACATTGAGTACACATCCTTGATATTTTAGATGCAATGCATAAAAGCACTTTTCTCTTGATTTTTTAATTTTTATACCTCCTGCCCTAAAAATGCTACAAGCTTTGATTAGATAAGAAAGTTAATTAGTGGATCCAGACAGCAGTACCAACTAGGCCAACTTATCATTAAGACTCACTGGATCTTAGGGCAGTTGGAAGGAACCCTGAGAAGGATTGTGATGTTGTATGAACTCTGTAACAAACACAATCCCCCAGAGTCTTAAAGTGATATCAGTCTTTCTGGGATAAGTAAGTATTCTGTCCCTCAAAATATTTCATATATACTAATGAATTAATATATATTAATATATTAATATATTAATATATATTAGTATATATTTCATATATACTAATGAATTAACCAAAGTACAGCAGAACAACTTGCGACTCATCATGTTATAGCTACTTAGTCTTAAACTTGATTACAACCAGCATCCCTACTGTAGGGCAGTGGTGAGGTTAAGCTGCTCCCATTAGCAGGATCATCTAAATATCTCTCTGGTGCACTGTGGTCTCCCCTTCAGTGTGCAGCTGTGGTTTTATGGGACATTCTCTGTGACTGCTGGACTAAAGTGGGGAAAGACAGTCAAAATCACAGATGCCATTGTGCAATATATTGGCACTTGCCACAGGTGGCTCTAAAGACTAAAAGAAAAAGCTACACTGAGAGCAGACCTCCAAGTATTACATCTCACTGTTCATCTTGGCTGACTTTAGTAGAATGACTTTAGGATTATATGCACAAGTCAGATGAACCTATGTGAACTATTCAAAATTCAACTGGAATATAATAATAGTTATTCTTATTGATTTTAGAAATACAAAATAGCAATATTTCATGACATTCAAAGGTCTTTGCTGTTTGGTTGAAAATAAACTTTGGATTCCATCATCTCTTCAAGGGCCATTAATAATAAATGGGTAAATATGGTCATACATTTTAAGAACAAGAGATAAAAAAAATTCCATTCCACAGATCAACCTAGGTGGGAATTACATGCTTCTGTGATTAGATAATCACCTTTCAACTCTTCGTGGCTGAAAATAAAATAGTTATTTTAAAAGCAGTTCGTTGATAATATTCAGTATGCTTGTCTGTGACTTCATGTCTCACACTCAACTGAAACCTATATTAAATAACTTCAATTAACTGGGATGAGGCCTATGTTCTTCCTGGATGGGCAAACTCATTTAAGTGAGAAGTGTTATGAAACACTTGAAGGTGTTTCTTTAATATCATAAGATAGAGCCAAACTTCCTGGAAACTAATGTTTAAAATGTATTTTGTTTGTGAACAGAAGACAAATGATTTTGTGGCTGAAGTTAATAGCCTGAAGAATTGCTTTACACATTTTTAACTTTAATAAACACTAATTGTTGGAACCACTAGCTAACTTCTAAATATTTGAAAATAAAATTAACCTGGGGGGATGATTTCAGAACATGTAAAACTTCTGGGAAAATCAAACCTCAGTCTTCAAAAACAATTTTTTATTGGTACACAGTCACATAAGTTCATGTCTTTCTGCATTACATAGGCAGCATTGAGTAGTTGTAACAGATACTGTATGACCTACAAAACCTAAAATAAATTTACAGAAGTTTGCTAACTCTTGACCTAGTGGACAGGATGACATGTTCTGAGGATTTCAGCGGATACTGTGCATTCCTTATAGGAATAAAGAATTATTCTGGTGGGTTCCGTCCAGCACCCCAATCTTTGGACTTGTGGTCAGTCACTTTGCACTGGATATGCTGCCAAAATCCTGTGCTAAGTGGTGGTCGCAGCAGTGCCTTCAGTTCTGGGTCAAAATGAATGGCCTCTTAATTTTTCTGAGACTTTCCAGAGGTGTCCTGCTTTCCCAGCATTTCTGAAAACTGTTAGTTTGTTTATTGCTGCTAATCACACAATATCACTGATTGATAAGTTTTAACAGAAAGAACTTTATTTTGCCTTGTTTTCCTGGAAGTCCAAGGTTGAGAGTCTATATCTAGTAATGGCTTCTTGCTGGTCGAGTCCAGAGTTGCCTTAGAGTAGGTAGCACATGCCAAGACACAGGAGCAGGTGTTATGTATGTGTGTATATGTGTGTGTGTATGTATATACTCTGGTCTCTCTCCCTCTTCTAATAAATCCACCAGTATTCAATCAGTCTTTATACGATGACTTTATCTACTCCTAATCTCCTCTGAAATGTCTCACCTCCAAGTACTATAGTTGAATTAGGTTTCCACCTTCTTAATACCTCACAATGGATGTGAAATTTCAACCCACGTACCCTTGGGGAACACATGCAAACTATATCCAAACCGTAGACTATCCAGTAGTCTTTCAATGACTTCCTTTATATATTAAATCAATGAAAGTTCTTATTTGCAAATAAGAACTCTGATAGCAAACACACATGTAAGTGAACAAAATAAGACCAAAGCAATGAAATGATGATAAAATATTTAAGTAAATTAAGTGTATATACTCAAATATTCTCCATCATATGAAGAAGCCAACATTCAGGGACTCCATGCTTTTTGGGTATCATAAACACATAAAACAGAGAGAGCTGCCAGGTTTGGAGAATATGAAGCATAAAAAAAATGTCAAAATGAAGGAGTAAACTTGAGCAACTTATAAATAAAGGGAACATGATCAGCAGCACAGAGGAGATAATTTTATGAACATCCCTTATTATTATTTTTTCCATTAAATGGAACATGTTTCTAAATAGTTGGTGAATGTGAAGAAGTCAGAGAGTGTCAGTGTGTAGATCAGTCACAGTTCAAAGGTCGGGATACCAGGAAGAGACCAGCCAGAAGCGGAGGCGGGAGAGACTATACTGCTCTTCAAATATTCTCAGGCAAGTCACTTGTGCCCCCAGAGTCTCGGTTCCTTTATCCTCAACTCTAGGAAAAATGAGACCTCCTCTTTGAGCTAGTGATGAGAATTTCTTAGAAGTCCTAATGTTTGTTAGTACTCAAATATTTTGGGGTTGATTTTTCCAGTGAAATTTACTGCATCTTAACTCACATGAGACTCAAGACCAGAAAAGGAAAAGACTAAAAGGAATGATTTAGGTGAGGGGAAAGGAACCGATCTAAAGGACTTGGGATTAATATTTTTCATTCTTCTTGGCATTGATGTCTATTTGTCTTACATGAATTTCAACCTAGAGTTAAAAGAGAATGAGAAAATTTTAAGTCAGTTTATTTTTTTATTTGTTTTTTAAAGATATGTGTGACAGTAGAATGTATTTTGACAGATTTATACATACATGAACTATAACTTATTCTCATTAGGATCCATTCTTGTGGTTGTACATGACGTGGAGATTCACATTTCTTCTTCTAGTCATATATCAGAACTTCTTTCTAGCTGTGCCCTAAAAAGATGGTTTAAAAAATAGAACATAAAGACTAAAACCCTGATTGACAAATAGGGATAGACTGAGCTATCAGGTAAGGAGAAGGGGAAGAGACTGAGGAGTCCATGGAAAGAGGGGTCAAAAGAAGGATAGAGAGAGGAGTGAGGCCCTCCAAAGACCCATGTGAGGATTTCTGTCCATGGAGGTCAGGTAGCTTCACATGAATTCGCTGAGGACTCAATCCAGATTTCACACTCAAGAGTTGCTTCTAGGTTAAGTTTGGAATAACATAGTTTTCCAGTGGTGCTGTATAAGATTGATTGGTTCTGGATAATTGTTTCTGGTGAAGAGGTATACAAGAGTTATACTCAGGTCCTTCTTGAGATATGGTTATAACAAAAGCAAAACAAAAGGGGAGGAAAAGAGCACCACGCCAAATGTCTGTTAAGCCCTAGGCTTCCAGTTCCCTTAACAGCTTCAAAATGGTGTTGACCACAGGCAGAGGCTCTTTATCCACAGGAGTTTGTAGTCTATTAACGTTGAGCACATGATCCTTTATTCTTTAGGTGACAGTTAGAGGAAGAAGCTCAAATTCTTGGAAACAAGCTTAAAGTGAAAAAAAAAAAAAAAGAATTTACAAGCCCTTGGGCATTACTGACATATACATTTTTATTATATCCCACTTAATAATAAAACAAAGGTTGAAAAATATAGATATTTTCATGGAAAGTTGCTTAAATTGGAAGTCATAGAATATATTAGGATTATTTTTACCAGAAAACAATTTAAAAGTTGTGAAAAATTCTTGTAATAGTCACAAATACCTTAGATAGCATGATAAATTTCTTACTAACTTTTGGACAATAGAGTTTCAGTATTATATAGATTGTTGAGCTTGTTGAAAAGAACATAATAAAAAAACTTCTAGATAATTTTACAGAACGAATATAATGCTTATTAAAGTATGGTAAAAAAGTCAAAAAGTAAAAATCAAAAGTGTCAATGATGAATAGTGGCTATAAAAACTTAAACATAACTATAATAAGTCAAGCTCAGCAGAATATTAAAACAACTACACTAAACCCATGTAGTTCTTATTCTAGCCCTGTGCCCTTTACCTAAATGCTCACCATACAAATGAAATGTCACAAGCAGTAGGAAAATGTCATTACAGAGAGTCCTCTGGGTATACAGCAGCATATGTGCATGCACATGTAAGACATACAAACACCTGCTTTTCTGTTTCAGAATCACAGAATTCACACAATGAAATTTACTATTTCCCTGTACTTAAAGAAAGAAGCTTAAATGGAAGAATACATTCTTTATGCTGTTTTTTTTTTTCTTCTACAGAAATGTTTCTGAAACTCTATAAGGAAGAAAATTATCTTGTAAGAGAAACAATAATGGTTAAATTAAGATTTTGGGTCAACTCAAACCCTTTGTGCTTTAGAAAGTATCTGTTGAGGAGTTGGGGCTGTAGCTGTGTGGTAGAGTACTTGCGTGGCATGTGCAAGGCCCCAGGTTTGATTCTTAGCACACACACACACACACATATGACAAAAGTATCTGTTGAATTTCTCTTCATTTCTGAAAGATTGGAAATGGTCACAAAGTTAAAGTAGTTAATATTGAACTAGTTAACATTATTATCAATTTTATATATTGCTAATTTACACTGAATAACAGGAGGAGAATCCATAAAACATTCAAAGTGAAAAGTATGAAGTATTACAAATAGTTTCAAAACTAATTATATAACATTTACACTGTATAAAAAAACGAAGTAAAATAGTATTCTCAATTTGACAATATTTTTGGATATCTAGTAATTGTTTTTCTTCTTCGTTTTTTATAAATGATCCCATTTCATTTCTACAATGAATCCGTCTTAAGTTTCTAGTGAAAGTAAGTTTTTAAGGTAGTATTCCAAGGATGTATGTGCATATGTATGTGCATATCGCCTCACCCCTCCGTCTATCGGTTACCTTTGTCATTGACCATCAAATATAAGTACTAAGGAGGACAATAAAACACTGTGTTCCTGAATGCCACTTTCTGTTCCCAAAAATCTATCCAATTTAAGGGAATAGTGAGAGCAAGCCTTGGTCTGAAAGTCCAGATGCATATAATCTTGCAGGACACTGGCTTTCTCTTATGCACACTGGGAACTGGGGAAAGTTAGTGTTATCTGTAAAAAGCCACTTTCTTAAATGTATACCAGGTCATTTACTCCTTGAGATGCTGGTCATATAAGCAAATTAAGCAAGTTATTAATGGTTATGTCACTGCTTCTTCATCCTAACATATAAAACCCCTTCTGAGTGAGAAAGGGTGAGGATTGAGGTCACTGTGGAAAGGGTACATGTCACTTGTCCGGCTACCACCATATGGCAAAGGAGGCTCTGCTGGGCAAGGTATCATGAGGAAAAGAGATGTTTTCAGCCCGTCACCACTGAACTCTTCTTGAAGTAGCGCTTCATGTCTTGAGCGCTTTCCCTGATAAACTATGTGTCTTCCATATTGTCTTGGGCATTTCTTTGGCTTGTCTGGAACCTACCCTATTGTTCTGGCAGAATTGGGCTGTGGACACTTGGCCACTTTCAATAGGAGGCAGAAATAGTGAAGAAGATCTAAATTTGTAATAGATAAAGAAAAAGCAGTCACTTGCATTAGTCAGAAGAGGAAGATCTTTGATCATTTTTGTGGTTTGTATTGAGATCCAAATTCTATTGAAACACAATTATATAAGGGTTTTGTTTTTGTTTTGTTCATTATGGATACAGAGTGAGTTCAAATTATTTTTATGTCTCTGAAATCATTTACATAAGACCATCATGTCTAACTTTTAACACTAGTGGTCAAGGTTGCTTTTTCTTTTTCCTACTTTTTGGTGTAAGTCGAGGTGTTCTTAAAATGTAGGAACTATGTTGCAATTTTTTTTTTTAATTTGGCTTTTAATTTTTTACATACTGCATTTTGATTCATTGTACACAAATGGGGTACATAATTTCATTTCTATGGTTGTATACAATGCAGATTCATACCATTCGTGTAGTCATACATGTACATAGGGCAATGATATTTGTCTCAATCCACCATTTTTCATACCCCCCTCCCTATCATTCTCTTCTACATATTCTAAAGTTCCCCAATTATTCTCTCATTCCCCACCCTCACTCCCATTATATATCATCCTCCACTTATCAGGGAAAACATTCGGCCCTTGGTTTTTTGGGCTTGACTTATTTCACTTAGCAAGATATTCTCCAATTCCATCCATTTATTAGCAAATGCCATAATATTATTCTTCTTTATGGCTGAATAGTATTCCATTGTGTATATATACCAGAGTTTCTTTATCCATTCAAACTTTACCTTAGAACTTGTTAGAAATGTAAAATCTCAAGCCCCCCTGTATCTCAGACTTACCCAATAAGAAATTCTGGACATGGGGACACACCATCTATATTTGAATAAGCTCTTTGGTCCAAGTGACTCTGATGCTAGCTAAAATCTGAGAGTCTGGTACAGTGACTCTTTACCCTGACTACATATTAAAACCCTCTTGGGGGTGGGGAGTTTCAATGTCTTGCTGATAATCAAAACAGACCCCTGGGATCCTTCTCTAAAATAGACCATATTTTATGCCACAAAGCTACTGTTAGCAAATACAAGAAGATAGAGATACTACCTTGTACTCTATCAGATCATAATGGATTGAAATTAGAAATAAATGACAGAATAAAAAACAGAAACTTCTCCAATACCTGGAGATTAAATAATACACTATTATATGATGAATGGATAACAGAAGACATCAGGAGGGAAATAAAAAAAATTCTTAGAAGTAAACGAGAACAAAGACACATCATATCAAAATCTCTGGGACACTATGAAAGCAGTACTTAGAGGAAGATTTATTTCATGGGGCGCATTCAAAAAAAGAAGTAGAAATCAACAAATAAACGACTTAACACTACAGCTCAAAGCGCTAGAAAAAGAAGAGCAGACCAATACCAAAAGTAGTAGAAGACAGGAAATAGTTAAAATCAGAGCCGAAATCAACGAAATCGAAACAAAAGAAACAATTGGAAAAATTAACAAAATAAATAGTTGGTTCTTTGAAAAAATAAATAAAATTGATAAACCCTTAGCCACACTAACAAAGAGAAAGAGGGAGAAAACTCAAATTACTAAAATTCGGAATGAACAAGGAAACATCACAACAGACACGAGTGAAATACAAAACATAATTAGAAGCTATTTCGAAAATCTATACTCCAACAAAACAGAAAACCTTGAAGACATCAACAAATTTCTAGAGACATATGAACTACCTAAACTGAACGAGGAGGACATACACAACTTAAATAAACCAATTTCAAGCAATGAAATAGAAGAGGTCATCAAAAGCCTACCAACAAAGAAAAGTCCAGGACCAGATGGGTTCTCAGCCGAGTTCTATAAAACCTTTAAAGAAGAGCTCATTCCAATACTCCTCAAACTATTCCATGAAATAGAAGAGGAGGGAACCCTACCAAACTCGTTCTATGAAGCCAATATCACCCTGATACCTAAACCAGACAGAGACACATCAAGGAAAGAAAATTTCAGACCAATATCCTTAATGAACATCGATGCAAAAATTCTCAACAAAATTTTAGCAAATCGCATACAAATATATATTAAAAAGATAGTGCACCACGATCAAGTGGGTTTTATCCCAGGGATGCAAGGTTGGTTCAACATTCGGAAATCAATAAATGTCATTCACCATATCAACAGACTTAAAGTTAAGAATCACATGATTATTTCAATAGATGCAGAAAAAGCATTTGATAAAATACAGCATCCCTTCATGCTCAAAACACTAGAAAAAATTGGGGTAATGGGAACATTCCTAAACATTATAAAGGCCATCTACGCTAAGCCCATGGCTAATATCATTCTAAATGGTGAAAAACTGAAAGCGTTCCCCCTAAAAACTGGAACAAGGCAGGGATGCCCTCTTTCACCGCTTCTATTCAACATCGTCCTTGAGACTCTAGCCAGAGCAATCAGACAAACCAAAGAAATTAAAGGGATACGAATAGGAAAAGAAGAACTCAAACTATCCCTGTTCGCTGATGACATGATTATATATTTAGAGGAACCTGGAAATTCCACCAGAAAACTTTTAGATCTCATAGGTGAATTCAGTAAAGTAGCAGGTTACAAGATCAATGCTCATAAATCCAATGCATTTTTATACATAAGTGATGAATCTTCAGAAAGAGAAATTAGGAAAACTACCCCATTCACAATAGCATCGAAAAAAATAAAATACTTGGGAATCAATCTCACAAAAGAGGTGAAAGACCTCTACAATGAGAACTACAGAACACTAAAGAAAGAAATTCAAGAAAACCTTAGAAGATGGAAAGATCTCCCATGTTCCTGGATAGGCAGAATTAATATTGTCAAAATGGCTATACTACCTAAAGTTCTATACAGATTCAATGCAATTCCAATTAAAATCCCAATGATGTACCTCGCGGAAATAGAGCAAGCAATTATGAAATTCATCTGGAAGAATAAAAAACCTAGAATAGCTAAAGCAATCCTCAGTAGCAAGAGCGAAGCAGGGGGTATTGCAATACCAGATCTTCAACTCTACTACAAAGCAATAGTAACAAAAACAGCATGGTATTGGTACCAAAATAGACAGGTAGATCAATGGTACAGAATAGAGGACATGGACACAAACCCAAATAAATACAATTTTCTCATACTAGACAAAGGGGCCAAAAATATGCAATGGAGAAAAGATAGCCTCTTCAACAAATGGTGCTGGGAAAACTGGAAAACCATATGCAATAGAATGAAATTAAACCCCTATCTCTCACCCTACACAAAACTAAACTCAAAATGGATCAGGGACCTCGGAATCAGACCAGAGACCCTGCATCTTATAGAAGAAAAAGTAGGTCCAAATCTTCAACTTGTTGGCTTAGGATCAGACTTCCTTAACAGTACTCCCATAGCACAAGAAATAAAAGCAAGAATCAACAACTGGGATAGATTCAAACTAAAAAGCTTTCTCTCAGCAAAGGAAACTATCAGTAATGTGAAGAGAGAGCCTACAGAGTGGGAGAATATCTTTGCCAACCATAGTTCAGATAGAGCGCAAATTTCCAGAATCTATTAAGAACTCAAAAAAACTCTACACGAAGAATACGAATAATCCAATCAACAAATGGGCTAAGGAAATGAACAGATACTTCACAGAAGAAGATGTACAAGCAATCAACAGATATATGAAAAAATGTTCAACATCCCTAGTAATAAGGGAAATGCAAATCAAAACTACCCTAAGATTTCATCTCACCCCAATTAGAATGGCGGTTATCAAGAACACAAGCAACAATAGGTGTTGGTGAGGATGTGGTGAAAAAGGAACACTCATACATTGCTGGTGGGGTTGCAAATTAGTGCAGCCACTCTGGAAAGCAGTGTGGAGATTCCTCAGAAAGCTTGGAATGGAAACACCATTTGACCCAGCTATCCCACTCCTTGGCCTATACCCAAAGGACTTAAAATCAGCATACTACAGAGATACAGCCTCATCAATGTTCATTGCTGCTCAATTCACCATAGCCAGATTGTGGAACCAACCTAGATGCCCTTCAGTTGATGAATGGATAAAGAAACTGTGGCATATTTATACAATGGAATATTACTCCGCAATGAAGAATGATAAAATTATGGCATTTGCAGGCAAATGGATGAAATTGGAGAATATCATGCTAAGTGAGATAAGCCAATCTCAAAAAACTAAAGGACGAATGATCTCATTGATAAGCGGATGAGGACATATAATGGGGGGGTGGGAGGGGTTAGCATTAGGTTTAGGGTTAGGTTTAGGGTTAGGGATAAGGAGAGCAGTAAGAATGAAGGAAAGAAGGACTGTATAGAGGGAAAAGAGGGGTGGGAGGGGTGGGAGGGGTGGGGGGGAAGGAAAAAAAAATAATCAAACATCATTGCCCTATGTAAACATATGATTACACAAATGGTATGCCTTGACTCTATGTACAAACAGAGAAACAACATGTATCCCATTTGTATACAATAAAAAAAAAAAAAAAAAAAAAAAACAGACCCCTTCCCAATGGCAATCAGAATCTCAGGGCATGAGTCTATGGTTTGGTAATTTTAAAAATGTTCTTTGGTTATCTGAATGTGCATTGGAGGTTCTAGTGTATGTGGACAAACAAACACACAAGCTGCAATAAAAAAGCAAAATCCCAACTTCTTTTTCCTCTTCTGGCATTCATCCACAATGTTGTTCCTCCCCTTTGGAGAATTTTATAACATCAGTTAAGACTGAAAATGCCTATAATATGCAGCTTAGCAATTCTATTTTGAAGTATATATCACAGGAACTATGTTATATGTGTATAATGTAACATATTTAAGATACCCTCAATATCTTATTATGTCTCTAAGTTGAGATTCCCTCTCTGAGAGTCCAATTTTCCATTAAAAACTGGACTTTAAATTTTACTTTAAAAATTCCACCCCACCCCACCCCCCCTGCCAAAAGCATCTTAACATTCTATCATAAGAAATATTCTCACTCTCTCTCTGCATCTCTACCCTTCCAGCCATACAATGTTTGGTGACATAATACATAAAGGTCAGGTTGAGTGCAGGTGGTGCTTCAGATTGGGGTGGGGGGCAACTTTGGCAGAATAGTTCATGATGGACACTGCCACTTTATTCAATATACTTTAGTTTTACGCTGCCAATGTCTGTAAAGATGTATTCACTCATCCTTCATTGAGTTTCTGGTCCCTTATGGAAAAATGATTGGGAAATGCATGTGTAATAATTTGCATAAACATAAGCAATCAACCTTCTTGGGGATATTATAGTCAAAATTTATGTTAAGGAAAATAATTATTTTTCCACCAAAAATGACAACATTATTTTCTTCTTCAATACCATGTCCCTTGGGGACATGTCTTACTGAAATAATATATATCTTCTTGCCTTTGCTGTTCTCTGTCATGCATTTAATGTAGGCCCCGTCATTGGTGATGACACTCTAGCAACCTTCCTGAATGCTGGTCTTCAGTGACGTGCCCCACTGTTGCTACTCTGCTTAGTTGATGACGACTACACATGTGAGCACAGAGAAGTCAGATATGAGTGAGTTTTTTTTCTGGTCATAGTAAATCAATTTCTCTCTTTTTATAATGTAAACATAGAATATTGTCCTCCCCTGAATTGTTCAGGCTGCAATCAATGAGTTCTTAGACTATGACCTCTTTCAAAGTTGACGGCCTCTCTGCTTTTCATTAGTGACACCAGTGTGGCAAATAGGAAAGGGGATTGTGGGAAGGGTGAATATGGTGTCATTTCTGTAACATGGGTTTATGACTGACTGGAGGGTGTAGAGTAGGGGTGGAGAAAGGGGATGTAGGATGACACTTGATGCCACATTTGCAGCCCTCAGGTGCTGAAGACTAGAGGTGGCACCAGGGTGGTAATATGGGCAGGAAATATCTGGCTCCTGGGCCTGTGAACATAATTAAGTCCTAGGGTCTTTGTGGGCTGTTGATGCTTTCTAAGATGTAGAGACCTATGTCAACTGTGAGTTAGTATGACAGCTTCATTCAGTGGTTTAA
Organism: Sciurus carolinensis; assembly: GCF_902686445.1. NCBI lineage: Eukaryota > Metazoa > Chordata > Mammalia > Rodentia > Sciuridae > Sciurus > Sciurus carolinensis. The sequence goes on from NC_062214.1 coordinate 141,494,261, forward strand.
TCTCATGTGATTCCCTGAAATAGATACCGAACCTACCAGCAGGAGCAATCCTAGGAAGACTTCAGAGTTATGAGCCCCAAAGCTCCTTGGGGTATCTGGCCCATGTAGGGGAAGTGGGGAAGAAGCAAGTATACGGTTGAAGGGAGCAAATTGGTTTAAGGCCTATGTGGGAGTAGCTGAGTCTCTACAACCAGAAGAAGACAAACATTTTGAGGAAATTTTGTACAGCCTGGGACCCCTGAGGCCTAAGGCCAGGACAAGGGCCTCTCTTTCCCATTCTAAGATTAGTACTGAGGGCTGTTCTAGATGAGACAAGTGATAATATGGGCTTAGGGGGAGATAAAATCAAAGAGGTGCAATTTATGGTTACCACAAGGAATGACAGAGTGGCAGGTCCATGATTAGACTTTGGTTTCTTTGGTAAATTTGTGTTTCAGAAAGCATTAATCTGAATAGGAGGAATTTTTTTTTTGTAGGAAAGCCAATTAGTTAATACATTATCAGATAATTGTATGATTTCAGTTTTACAAGATCACTTATTATTAGATCCATGTACAAACTGAGAACCCAGCAACTGTGTTGAAATACAGACAGTAGTTTAGTAGGTCTGCTGTGGAGCCTGAAATTCAGTTTCTAACAAATTACCAAATGGTACTAACTTTTCAACTGGAGAACTGTATTTTGAGTAGCAGTGTGCTAGACTATGGTTCTAGGTTACTGGGTTGAAGACCTCCTAATTTCTCCTAGAAGAAAATAATCATATAAAAGGATTTAACTTATTTCCTCCTTTCCCTAGGCTGTTTCTCAATTGTCATTCATGTCTCCTGGTCTCAGTTACTGACAATAGAAGCATTCACTCTAAAAATGATGTGTAATAAGGGTTCTTCCATAAATCTAAGTTGTTTTAGATAACTATCACTGTGAAACAAACCAACTCCAAACTCGGTGTGTTAAAACAGGAAGGTATCAACCTTTGTTTCTGTAAGTTCACTGCCTTTCTCTTTTGCTCTGTGTAGTGTCTAATGGGGAAATGGGGCAGTATAAGTCATCAGGAACTTCCCCTGAGGTTGTTAGTAAGGAGTCACTTCTAAGCAAGCATTCTAAAGAGAATCTTACTAGGCCAGTTAAGGGACAGGCTCCAAACTGTCCTTCCTTTCTTTCTCTCTCTCTTCCTCCCATTCATCCCTCCCTCCCTCCCTTTCTTCTTCTTCTTCTTCTTCTTCTTCTCTCTCTCTCTCTCTCTCTCTCTCTCTCTCTCTCTCTCTCTCTCTCTCTCTCCCTCTCTCCCTCTCTCCCTCTCTCTCTCTCTCTCATCAAACTATTTACAGCAGTGAGAGGAGTGGTACATGATGTTTGAAATATGGAAGCATGTTCACTGGGGAAATCATCTAAGTAACAGTTTACCACAGATGGTTAGAGAGATTGAGGCAGTTTTTGAGAAATTGGTTGAGTTTACTTTTTAGTCATTTCCCTTCTAATTTTTATTTTCTTTTTATCAATCAACTATTTTCTCATTAGAAGACAAAATGCAATTTCTTGATTGCTTCCTAACCCAAACAGATTCTAGGACCCAAATAAAATGTCAAAGAGACCACATACACTGGAACTGTGGCAACATTCAACTAAACTCTTTTTCTGAAGAAACAACATTGCAAAATTGAAATTAGTTTCCAGAGGTGTTGAGAGAAATGAAATTCCATCTAATGAATCTGTGACAAGACAAAGAATTTATATGATTGAACTTCTCCCTTTGTTTTAATGTACTTAGACTCTCATATACACATAATAGTGAAAAAAGGCTGTAAGGGAACATTTATCTAAATAGGGTTTTAGTTTCAGTGCTTGATTTATACCCAGGATAGGCACAGCACATGTCCTTAAGCAGCTGCATTGAGAATGCCATAAAATACAATTTTACTTACTGTAGAAGTGCAATTTAAATTTTAATGCCTATCACATTTTCTTCACTTTTAAATAAACTGCTTAATGGTAGAAAAGAGGAAATCTCTTTGATGTCTTTGATGGTTAAATATGTTTATCCCTGTTTTTATACTTAAAGGAATATTTATACAATTATGTATATATTTTAATGAACATTATTTTGAAATAATTTTTATTTTAGAAAAAAAAATTAGAAAATAATACAGAGAGGTCCCGAATATTCCTTGTCCAACTTTCCCAGTTGTTACCCTCACACATTTCCATGGTGCATTCATCAAAACGAAGAAATCAACTGTGATACATTACTTTTAACTAAATTGCCGGTTTAGTTTCAATTTTGCCTGTTTTCTGTTGATACTCTGTCCGTATTCCAGTAGCCAATTCACAGTGTCACACTGCATTTAGTAGTTATCATCTCTCTTCAGTCTCTTCTGGTGAGTGATAGTTTCTCAATCTTTTCCTATTTTGGATGACCTTGAATGCCTGAGAAGTACTGACCAGGAATCCTGCAAAATGTTCACTAGTCTAGATTTTATGTGTTTCTGATCACTAGACTGAGTTTGTGGCTTATGGGAAGAACACCACAGAGATGAGTCGGTCTGTTCCTCATGTCGCGTCAGGAGCTGCATGATAAGCACATGACATCACTGGGCACATTGAGCTATGCTGCTTGCTTCAGGTATCATTTGCCGGGTTTCTCCCGTGAAGAGCTATCATTTCTCCCCTTATCTACACTATCATTTGGAAGCAAGATATTAAGGCAAGCACATTCTCAAGTGTGTGTATATGTATGCATACATGTGTGCATGTATAAAGCTTTAGCAGGTAGAGGATCTCCTTGTATTAACTGGGATACTTGTGTAAGAGTCATCTCTTTTCTACCATATATTTATTTAGTCATTTATTTATATTGATATTGACTCATGGATATTTATCTTATTCTTAGTGTAATTTAATACTATATTTTCTCTTTTGTTACTTTAATTGTTCCAGTTTTGACCCTCGAGTACTCTTTAGAGTTGGTTTCCTTTGTCACTCCATATGTCCTCATCCTTCCTTACTTTTTGGTATTACCAGATGCTCCAGGTTTATCTTGCATTTTCTCTGCCCTGGAGCTGGAAACAACCTCTTCTCCAAGAAGCCCTGGTTCCTTTTATTAGAGAATGGTGTTTAGAAACTAGCATATGGGCACTGAATGTGCTTGTGGCTGTAATGTCATTGTTTCCAGACTTTATTCTCATAGACTATTAATATATGTAGGTTTAATTACCTATGTGAAAAACATCTGTAAGTATTTTGATAAAGATATCTATCTATACAGAAAGCTAAACCATTCATACTTATGTTCCTGATTCTAATTTAGTACAACAGAGTTCATCCTAAACATCCGTTCTAGTGTACATATTATTAACACCCTCTCCAAAAGCAGAAAAGTTAGCAAAATATACATTATTCTTATATTTTGATTTTTTAAAATATATTTAATATCTTTGGCACCAACTGTGAGTGGAACATTCATTACGCAGAACATAAGATTCCTTAATTAATAAGATAAGATACAATTATCCCTTGACTATATTATCTCAAATTCATATGTAGCTTGTTAATTTTAAATATTTTATCCTTAATATAAGTACCAGCTGTGCTTTGTGTGCAAGCAAGGAATATAGAAAGAGGCTAAAAATAATGGTGAGTGAATAATCAGTCTTAATAAAATTATCCTCATGTGGACTGTGATTATTTGAAACTGTAGATCAGAGGTACTTAAGCACAGCAGCATGTAAGAATCACCTGGGGAGTTTAAAAAAATGCTGATGCTTGGTTCTCCTCACTAGAGATTCTGTTTTAAATAGTTTGCATTCAGAATGGGCATAGGGATTTGAAAAGCTCCCCAGGGATTCTCATAGGCATGAGATTGATCCAAGTTCATAAATTCTCCTGCTCTTGACTAAGTTAACTCATTGCAGCATCTTGGGGCTTTCTTGATTTTTGAATGGATATGTTCCAAGCCAAGTAAATGGTGAAAGAGTCATTTATAAATTGAATTTGGACAATGGGGCACATTATAACAGGGGTAGTCACTGAAGCATAAGTTGTAGCTGTCACAATATTTTAAAAAATCAATACTATTTTGACAAGACAGTATATAAATATTTAAGTATATAAATATAACTGAACAGAAATAAAATTGATACTATTTTTTCATGGTTATTTATTTTCATACTTTAGGGCATATCCTTGCCTTCAGAATGTAGATACTTATCATGGATTATCTTATGAATCTTAGAAATGCCTCCACAATTAAATTTGAATTAAAATAATGCATCATTCTAACTTTAATCAGTGACTTACAGCAGGAAATACAAAGTATTTTGAGTTTATGATTTATTCAATTTAATAAGCTCAATTCCATGAAGATGTGGTTGATGCTTTATGTGTTTCTAGTGTTCATCTGGGACAAATATGGATATATATGAATTCAGTACATTTTAATGGTATATCTTGAAGGCATTAATACACTAGTGAATTTTTGATAAAAGAATGTGGTCTCTTCTGGATTAGAAAATAGTGCAGTACTAGAGTATGCTTTTTTTTCTCAATAGTTACTTTTTATAAGGTATACTTTCAGTGCTCTAAAGGGCTTACCATTAAATTTTGACCAACATTCATTTAATTAGTAATCATAATAATAGAAAGCATATAAAAATACACACTTAGGATGTTGGATACTCTTTGACTATATTCCAAAGACTGATGATCTATTACCTTGCATTATTTTTAACTGAGGGGAAATGGTGATACTTCAGTGGCTTTAATTTTCACAGGCACAGAAATGATAGTTTTTCTCTATCACTTTTTAAATTTTCTATGTATTCCTGAAATAAAGATTCAGGTCTATCACTGGTCTTGAAAATAATTTGTAAGTCTGTATTTAAAATATAATAATTCTATCATTATGTTCATATGCAAATATTACTTTTTTCAGGACTGGGGATTGAACCCAGGATCACTTTACCATAAAGCTATCTCGCCGGACCTTTTTATCTTTCATTTTGAGACAGGGTCTCAGTTGCTGAGGCTTACCTGGAACATGTAATTCTCCTGTCTTACCCTTTAGCATCGCTGGGATTACAGGTATGTGCCACTGTGCCTGGCAAGATTTTTAATTGAATTTCAGAAACAACAATGAGACATTTCTGATTATCATTTTAACTGTTAATATTATCGTTCATCAGATATTTACTTTCATTTGGGCAGTCTGAGGTAGCATTTGCACATAGCCTCTTCATGTGAGTTTGGCGTCTCTAAGCATGGTGGTTGGGTTCTGAGAGGGAGTTCCAAGAGCAAGATTTCAAGAGACAAAGGCCGATACTTCTAAGACATAATCTCTGATCTCTCAGAATACCACTATTACCAGATCACCAAGCAAGTTACCAAGCTCAGTCCAGCTACGAAGTCGGGGAACTTAGACTCTGTTCATGTGAGAAGAAGCATATACAGAAAGAATGAAAGAAAATGAAGGTGACCATCTTTCAAACTTATTTACCACCTGAGGCTTTCTTTGACTTAATTTGGATAAATAGTTTTATCTATAGAATGCCCATATAATTTTTCATCTATATCAGCCACATTTGAGACGAAAATATATGCTAAATGGAAATACATTAGAATGTCTCAGAAATACTGCACTGTGTGCATGTGCACACTCATTACTAAGATATTACATATTCTTTACTCATCCTTCTATTTTGTGCTTTGTCATGCTGGGGATGTGATTCTGCAAATCACATTGCTCCTTTGCCAACTGTATTTCTCTCAGGCTCTACCATAAGGGGGCACTAGAAGCAGACCCAAAGTCAGATGGAAGGTGAAGACACTTGCCCCTTCCTGTTCCCTTTGTCTCAGCAAGGTCTTAGTGGTAGTAGGTTCCATTACTTAGGTTTGATTTTTCCATATTTCTCAGCCCAGCCTTGATGCACTCTTATAAACATCAACATCAAAAAAGTATCACCTCCTTTTCAGAAGCATGAGGCCAAGCTCTAAGAGACCCTTCTATCAGCTTCTGGGTTCTAATAACCCCCAACCCTTTCCCTTTACTCTCTTTGACCTGGAGGTATAAACTGCTCTTACTAGTTCTTGAATACTCATTCAACCAACTTCTTACATTACATTATCTCTCTGTTCAAAAAAGAGTGTGATTTCTGTTCTCTTTTTTTCCCTAGTGTTATCATTATCTTATATATCTGGATTAATTTCCTGGCTTGAATAGATAGAATCAAAAACTTTTACTCAGTAATCAGACTTACATTGACCATGTGCTGGGCACTAGAAGATTAAAAAACAAAAAAGAAAGGGAAAAAATCTAATTCTAGGAACATTTACATATTTCTTCTTTATGATCTTTGAGGGTTTTTTGTTTGTTTTGGGTACTGAGCATCAAACGCAGGGGGTCTTTACCACTGAGCAAAATGCCCAGTCCTTTTAAATTTTTAATTTTGAGACAGGGTCTCACTAAATTGTTTGAGGCCTCGTGAAGTTGCTGAGGCTGGTCTTGAATTTGCAATTCCCTGCCTCAGCCTCCAGAGTGACTGGAATTGCAGGCATGCGCCACTGCGTTGAGCACATTTATACCTTAAAGTAAATTTGAAATCACTGAAACATATTAAATGGCAAAGTTTGGATTCAAAGAAATAAATTCTATTACTGTTGTGGTGTTATTAATTTAGGTACTGATAAATATTGAAAAAGCATTACTCTATCGACACTTTTTGGTATAAAGTAATCATGAACTGCTTAATACATATGTAAAAGTGGCACCATACTATTGTATCTATAAAATCATTTCTACTTTTCTATCGCCTTATTTAGGATGTTTGACATAATGAACTTATGTGAAACCTATAAAAGAATCAAAAATGCATCAGCGCAAGTGCTCAGAGAGGCAAACAAACAGAAACCTGGGACAGGCTTCAGGAATTTACATTCCACGCAGAGAATTTACATCCTCACAGTTAATTTGTTATTAAACCACCATGTATGATCTAAGCAATGAATGTGTTCTTCTGTAAATGTAATTGTTTGCATTTGGGAAACCATGGCAAAATATAAGGGGAACTAAAAATGTTACCAATGTAAAAAAAAAATCTTAAAAATCAAGTTTATGTAGACCCTCTTTGTCAAACACCATCAGAAATGCAGCACCTTCTTTATTCTCTAAAATTTTTAGTGTATGCCTGCTTTGCCTAGTGCAAATGCCATGAATTGTAATGGTAAAATTTTCCTCTGTAAGATTTTATCCTGATGTTAGCTTTTGCTTTCTCTCTCTTCTCAGCAGAACAAGAAAATACACTAACCCAGATGACTGCATGATTCCCTTTGTCAGGCCACTTGGAGTTCATACCATTTTTCTTCTTTCTCCTTAGATGGAGTCAGAATAAATACTGCAGGTATACAACAAACATGTGTTTTGATTTTTTTTTTTTTAGTGAAAAGTGCTATGTATCTTTCATGTGAAATGTGTTTATTTAAAAGCATCTTAAATTGATATTGTCAGAGGTCCTGCTGTTAGAGTCTGCCACTTAATTATGCTATGGCAGCAGGACCTACCTATATTCTGTATCAGATTATATCAGCAGGAGGCAGAGAAGCATAATTTAAAAAAAAATAGAATCTAATGATTTTGTTTTTTTCAGTCAGCAGGAGGAGGGCTCCCTACAGATACACAAACCTGTATCTGCAAAGGTACAGGTGATTTGTCACACAGTGGTGATAAACCTTGGGGAATATGGGCAAAGATTTGAGGGATTTAAATAATATACAGGGACAGAGAAAAGGTACTACAGGCAAACAACAGATAATACATGTATGAAAGGAGAGAAAAATAAAATGTTTAAGAAAGGAAGGTCGGTATTGGGGGGCTGCTTTCTAAAAATAATATGCATTTCGTGTATTCTAGGCTTTTGTTTTTTTTGTTAAGATGAGTCATTTTGCATGTGTACCTTTATGCATGGGTTTTTTATATGAGAGTAAATTAGATAGAACTGAAAAAAACTATTTTTATCACAACTTCAGTTAAATAATATTAAAGAATGATATTATCTGACTAAAGTTTACTATCTACACTTACATGGTAGATGACAAAGGACCACAATATGTTTACCACTAAACTCTAAATATCTGTGTTCTTCAGTAAATCAGAATGTATTCAGAATCTTTTAGATTGGCAAGATTTTCCAGAATGAATCCTTTCTCAACACAGAAGTTAGAAGGAATGGCTGACTGAGAGTGCAGATTTAGTTAGGATGGTGAAGATTTACAGCATCTTGATTTACTCTCAAGAAGGTATTCAGGAAACATCTTTGGAAGCTTCTCACTCAAGAAACAGCCCCACACTGGTGCTGAAAGCAATCACTAATCTGTTTCTGCCTACTGGGTTTCCTGACTACCACTGGCATTCAACTTTCTCACTTTCTTTGTCGTTAGCTTACCCATGGCTGCTCATCAGATATTTAAATCTTAA